>NC_053026.1:206256068-206469346 GCF_003073215.2 Triticum urartu | reverse complement strand
CCTAGTAATATTGGTGGTGAACCAACATTTTTGCAAAATTCCTATGTGGCCTAAAATAGCTATAGCATAAAAGCTTGAAAAAGAAAAAGAAAAGGAGAAAAAGGAGAGGAAGGAGAAAGGCCCCCTCCCCCACTAATTCCCCTGGGCCTTGGCCCACCCCTCCAACCGAGCCAGCCCACCTAACCCCCCCCCGGACCAACTCCCTGCACCGGTTGCCTCCCCCTCCTTCCTGTTCCTCGGACTCGGCTGCTACAGGGCGCTCCCGCCCACGGTCGGAGCCGCACCACCTCGTCGACGATGCGGGAGAGGACAAGGCCGCCCCAACGCCTCGGCCTCCACCCATCTGTCCCACTTGCTCCCTCTCTGTGTGCCTCTCACTTTCCCCACCAGCAACTGCAGCGAGCCCGGCAACCTCTTCTTCCCCTACGGCCGTCTTCGCCTTCGTCGCCGATTCATCGCCGTCGATCTTCCCCGTGCCCACCTGAGCACGTGCCTCTTTCCCCTCTCTTCCCCGCACATTTCCGGCGCCCTAGCTCCTCCTCCCCATCGTGCCCGAACACGGCTCTGCGCGATCTCGTCGCCGGCGTAGCCACGGCGACCCAAGGGTCCTGTGCGTGCCACCATCACGCTCACCGCACCGCATAGGCCTCGTCTAGCCACTTGGGTTGCCCGCAAACGCACCCCAGCCCCGTTCCCGATGATGACCGAAGTCCGGCGTCCGCCTCGCCGCTCGCCGTGGACGTTCCTGACCACCGCAGCCTCAGACACCACCCCAGATCGCCTCGCCGTCCTCTTCTCGTTCGAACGAGCCCGGCCGCGCTAAAAACGGTGTCCCGTAGCACAATCCTCGTCATCGCCCGAGCGCGACCGCCGCCCTCGCTGCTCATTGGCGCCACTCCGGCCAACTCCGGCGACGCCACCGCCCCCGGCCGACGCGCCGTCGTGCGCGTGTTCGAACGGTGCCAACCGCACGCGAAACGGCCGCCCTAGCATGTTTTCGACGAGGCCCGGGTGCCCCCGCCGCGTTCTGATGTCGCCGGCGGCGAAACGCCGGCCGCCGCCTATGTGGCTGGCCTGGGGCCACCCCAGTGCCACTGCTAGTGGGCCCCGCGGGTACTAGTTGACTGGGTTGACCCAGTCAACTACTAACCAGGCAGCAAGTGCCACTGACACGCGGGCCCCACCATCTATTTTAATTAATTAAAATGGTTTAAATATCTAAAACCTAATTAGTTACTTATTAGAGACTGGCATGTGGGGCCCAGTAGCTATTTAACCTTAGTTTAGTTTAATATAAAATCTGTTAATTACAGTGGCTGACATGTTGGCACCACCTGTCTGGTTTGACTTGTCAGCCAACCTGTTGACCTGCTGACGTCAGCATTGCATCATGCTGATGTCATATTTCCCTTTCTGTTAATTTAAATAATTCCAGGATATTGTTTAAATCTTTACAAATTCGTAAAAATTAAACCGTAGCTCGGATGAAAATGTTTTCTATATGAAAGTTGCTCAGAAAAATCTAACGAATCCAAATGTGCGGTCCATTCACCCGTCACATGCCCCTAGCATGACGAACATGGAACCGTCTCCTCTCTTTCATCTGTCCGGAATCCGCCTAACGCCGGGAATTCATCCTCGGATGTTTATCCCCTCCATCTGCAACGTGTAGTACTACATTAGGGCAACCCTAGCTCCGCCTGTCGTCATGTTTATGCCTTGTGATGCATTGTTTGCTCTGTATTTACTGTTTCTCCCCCCTCTTCTCTCCGGTATACCCTAAGACCGATGATGCCACTGTGATCGACTACGTCACCGACGAGCCCTCCTTCTTGTGTGAGCAACCAAGAAAGCAAACCCCCCTTGAGCATTCTGATACCGACTATTTATTTCCCTCTCATGCTTGCATTAGAACTGCTACTACTTTCTGTATGATCCTACTCTGATGCACAGCCTATTGTTGTTACCTGCTTATCCTAAACTGCTTAGTATAGGTTGGTTAGAGATACATCAGTGACCCCACCTTGTCCTAGTTGCCCCGCTTTATGTTCGATGACTTGATCAACGTGATCGCCGTCCAGGCCCCGACACCGCACATCACCCCCTAGTTGTACAACTCTGCAGAGTTACTATCGAGTGCCGAGGGTGGAACCTCTTACATCACTCCTGATGAGATCTCTGTAGTGTAGCTATATGGTCGAGGTCATCGAGGGTGATTTCCTCCTTAACCACTTTCGTTATGGCTCTGTCGTGCAACTCATCTAATGTGAACCTCGAGGGTGGATCCTCTTACGTTCACCTTGATGATAACATCGAGTGGAATTCACAGGGGGTGATTCCTCGGGTTTTCCCCTTGGTGTTAGACACACAGTTACTATGGTTACTATGACTTTGCACTAAGCCATCTTACTAAAGACGGGTCGGCCCTGAGAGGTACACGCGCGAGCTTAATAGCGAGTGATGTGGAGTCGGGTTGACCTGGAAGGTGCCCGCGAGATACTTACGAGGCATGGTCGGGCATTCTTAGCCCTTGCCACAAGTACTCGAGACGGGGCGACGTGGTCACGTCGATCATGAGTCTCTGCTCATTACCGCGTGCGCTTAATCCACTATGATTTGGATATTTGATCCGAGGGGCCTCTGGCCTGATAGCACTAACCATCACGTGGGCATAGTATGGGCGTTCTGCGTCGTATACATCAGTCGAAGCTTAATAGACGTCAGCGACTGAGCGGTGCACGCCAGGTTGGACTGCGTAAGCTCCTGCCTTGTTGAAGGAGGTAGCTAGGTCTGCTCACCGGCCGCCCACGCAACGTGCAGGAGTTCCCGGGGCGATGACCCATGACCCCTGGGGGCATAGGTTTAGCCCGGTGTGCTGGTCTCTCTATTATGCCTAGGTTAGGTTGCGGCGTATTGTTTGGCCGAGGCCGGGCATGACCTAGGAAAGTGTGTCCGGCCGGAGTTAATCGAGCATGGTGGGTAAGTTGGTGCACCCCTGCAGGGAAGAAAACATCTATCGATAGCCTGTCCTACAGTAACGGACACTTGGAGTTGTATCCCGTTCGATACAACTAGAACTGGATACTTGAGATGAGGAATGGATATGAGAAATGGATGGTGATGAGAAATGGATAGTATGGGTCTGGGATTGCTTTCTCGCAGGGAGTCGAGAAAGGATCTCCGGCCGAGGTTGATAACACTACCTACTTTACATTATGTTGATATGTAGTCTTCTATATGCTTGAAGATGCTTGAAGATGCTTGAAGATTCTAGTCATCGATAGGCTAGGATTTCCCCTTCTCTTCTAGCATTTTGCAGTTTAGTCCATAGATACAACCCATTCCTTTGATACAAATGCATACTTAGTTTAGATCTGATGTAAGTCTTGCGAGTACTTTGGATGAGTACTCACGGCTGCTTTGCTATCTCTATCCCCCCATACCTGTTTGTTGCGACTAGATGACGGATCGCAGGAGCCAGACGACACCACTGATGACTACTGCTACCCCGAGGGTGCCTACTACTACGTGACGACTGCTAACGACTTGGAGTAGTTAGGAGGCTCCCAGGCAGGAGGCCTTGCCTTTTCGATCAATGTTGCTTTTGTACTCAGATATTGTTGCTTCCGCTGACTCTTGTGTATTCGATCTTATGTATTCGAGCCCTCGAAGCCCCTGGCTTGTAATATAAAGCTTGTATTATTTTATTTTGTGTCTAGAGTTGTGTTGTGATATCTTCCCGTGAGTCCTTGATCTTGATCGTACACATTTGCGTGTATGATTAGTGTACGATTGAATCGGGGGCGTCCCAAGTTGGTATCAGAGTCGACTGCCTATAGGTAGCCCCCTTTCCAACTCCTTGGCCGAAGTTGAGTCTAGTCACTAAAAAACTTTTACTAACATTGGCTGTGTGTCTTATGGGCCCACGTCGGCATATGGGTGGTATTAGGATCTTTTATTCCTCGTCTATACTCTGGGACTCTGATCTCTCTGCTATTCGGGGTTAAAATGTTTTTACTAACCCTAACATTAGGATCTCGTGACCACATTCACCCCAAAGCTGGATAAGCCATAGTTTTTCCTTAGAATAGTATTCTGGATAGTACACACACTGTTGTGATGACAACAAAGTGGTATCCATCGTACCTCTTTCATTATGCATGTTTCAACATGAATGATCCTTGTTTTTACAAATGCTCAATGCTGAACTACCCCCTGTTATATGTTAGCAGGATGGTTAGACCCGCTGGTCGTGGCCGTGGTGCCAACGATCCACCACCGCCTGAATTATTTGCTGGAATGATGCAACAATTTGAGCTGAACCGCCAGTTCATGGAAGGAATGATGGATTAGTTTCCTCGTCCGAACATGAATCAACAGCCAACCCCAGTAACTCTCCAGGACTTCATGCATCTCAACCCAACTATTTATCGCAGCTCAACTCAACCCCTTGATGCTGATGACTGGCTCCGCGACATCACATATGAAATGGAGTCCGCTAGTGTGGCCCCTGCTAGCTATGTCACCTTTGCATCTTTCTTTCTGAAGGGTCCCGCTGCTCAATGGTGGGACAGCCACAGGCGTACCCTGCCTACTGGAACGGTCATCACTTGGCCGGATTTCCAAGCTGCTTTCTGTGCCCTCTTAATTCCTGAAGGAATCATGGACAAGAAGAAGCGTGAGTTCCGCAACCTCACCCAAGGTAACAATACTGTAGATGCTTATCAGCAAGAATTTCTGGACTTGTATCGTTATGCTGAAGAAGACATTGCAACTGATGCTTGTAAGCAAGAAAAGTTCCGTGATGGACTTCACCCTGATATTAAGCTAGCACTGCTCATTCATGACTTTTCCGACATCGCCACCTTGGTGAACAAGGCTATTCAGGTTGAGACTGGTCTTCAGGAACACCAGGGATCCCTTAGGCGCAGCCGTGACGCTGGCTCATCTTCGGGCCCGTCAGCGCAGAAGCATCGGATATGGATTCCCCACAACATGTATCGTCCAGCTGCACCTGCACCAAGACACACCTATGCCGCACCTCGTCTGCCTCCTCCACCGCAGAGGCAGCCTCTTCGAGATGTACCACCCAAAGTTTCTGCTCCCAATCCCAATGATGGTTTGTGCTTCAAGTGTGGCCTTCCAGGTCATCGTTCCAGGAACTTCCCTCAGAATCAAAATCAGCTGGCTCTGCCTTCTAATGCTCGTGGTATCAGACAACCCCGCAACCATAATGCTAGACCATATGGTCGTGGTCAGGCTAATCATGTTGATCTGAATGAAGCTCAAGACCAACCTACCACTGTGATGGGTACTCTTCTCGTTAATTCATTACCAGCATCTATTTTATTTGACTCAGGGGCATCGCATTCATTCATGTCAGAATATTTTGCATATGCACATGACATTCGGTGAGAGCCCATGAACACTCCGATAGTGGTACGCACCCCTCCGGGTCAATGTCGAACTACCATGATTGGTCGCGACGTCCCCGTTGAAATTGAAGGGTTGGAATTTCATGTTTCTCCCATTATTCTAGAGTCTTCCAATATTGACCTCATTCTGGGAATGGAATGGTTGAAAGCACGTACTGCCTCCATCGTTTGTGCCACCAAAGTCTTTCATCTCCTACATCCTTCCGAGGAGATAGTAAGCTACCATGCTCAGATTGTTCAAAACGCTGAAGCACGACTTTATGCTTTGAATGCGTTGAACACAACACCTCTTGAGGGAATTGAAAAGATTCCAGTTGTTCGCGACATCCTAGACGTCTTTCCAAAAGAACTTCCAGGAATACCTCCTACTCGGGCTGTCGAGTTCGTCATCGACTTGAAACCAGGCACCATTCCTATTGACAAACGACCCTACAAGATGCCGCCTCATGAACTCCTTGAACTTAAGGAGGAAATCGACAAATCTCTTCGTAGTGGTTTCATTCGTCCAAGTTCCTCAGCTTGGGGAGCACCTTCTCTCTTTGTAAAGAAGAAGGATGGAACGAATCATTTGGTCCAAGACTATCGTCCTATCAACCAAGCTACAATTCAGAACAAATATCCCCTTCCTCGGATCAATGATTTGTATGATCAACTTGCTGGTTCATCAATATTCTCTAAACTCGACTTGAGGTTGGGTTACCACCAGATCCGTGTTCGTGAAGAGGATATTCCAAAGACCGCATTCGTCACTTGTTATGGTTCTTACGAGTACACCGTCATGTCTTTTGGCTTGACCAATGCTCTAGCCACATTCTCTCGTCCGATGAACTACATATTCATGGATTACCTCGACAAGTTCGTCATAGTCTATCTAGATGATATCCTGGTATATTCTAAGAACAAAGAAGAACATGTTGAACATCTTCGACTTGTTCTAGACAAGCTTCGAGAACATCAAATTTATGCCAAGTATTCCAAGTGCGAATTTTGGTTACCCAAAGTCACCTACCTTGGTCATGTCATCTCCAAGGATGGTATTGCCGTCAACCCAGAGCAAGTTCAGGCTAGTCTTGACTAGACCCCTCCGAAGACTGTCAAGCAAGTCAGAAGCTTTCTCGATCTAGCCAGCTATTGTCGCTGCTTTGTCGAGAACTTCTCCAAGATCGCCAAGCCACTGACCAATCTGCTTCACAAAGGCATTAAGTTCGATTGGATAGACAAATGTCAGGAAAGTTTCCAGGCACTCAAAGACAAGCTGACATCTGCCCCAGTGCTTTCTCCCCCTGATTCTCGCAAGGACTTTGTCATCTATTGCGACGCTTCACGTCAAGGATTAGGTTGTGTCGTAATGCAAGAGCGCAGAGTGATTGCTTATGCCTCTGGGCAAGTGCGTCCTCATGAAGAGAACTACCCAGTTCATGACCTTGAGCTTGCTGCGGTTATCTATGCATTGAAGCAATGGCGACAATACCTTCTCGGTAATTGTTGCGAGATCTTCACTGATCATCAGAGTCTGAAGTATTTGTTTACTTAGCTAGATCTGAACCTCCGTTAGCAGCGATGGATGGAAGCTATTGCTGACTACAACTACGGTATATCCTATACCCTTGGTAAGGCTAATGTAATGGCCGATGCATTGAGCCGTAAGTCTTATTGCAATAATCACATGGTCTACAAAGCTCAACCCCACATTTATGAAGAGCTATGCAAGCTGAACCTTCTACTAGTTCCACAGGGTTCTCTGAATAACCTTATCTTGGAACCAACTCTTCTAAAAGCAATTAAGTCTGCACAAGCCAAGGATGCTCATGTTGATTTGATGAAAAAGGATCTTGCCTTGGAGAAATCAAGATATTTCTCACTTGGTGAAGATGGAACCTTGTACTTCAGAGATCGCATTGTAGTACCTCGGTTCGAGCTTATGACAAAGAAGGTGATGAAAGAAGCGCATGACACCCCTCTCTCTATTCATCTGGGAAGTACCAAATTGTATCTAGACATCCGTCAGAAGTACTGGTGGTCTAATATGAAGCAAGACATTGCTCGATATATTGAAGAATGTGACGTTTGTTGTCGCGTCAAAGCAGAACATCAGAAACCGGCTGGACTTCTACAACCACTTCCGATTCCTGAATGGAAGTGGGATAAGATCCAAATGGACTTCGTCACTGGCCTTCCCAAGTCTCAGAAAGGTAACGATGCTATCTTGGTCGTCATCGACCAATTCTCGAAGGTTGCTCACTTTCTGCCAGTCAAGGAGACTATCACTGCTAGTGAATTTGCGAACTTGTATATCTCCAGAATTGTGTCACTCCACAGCATTCTGAAGGAGATCAGTTCAGACCGCGGCAGTATTTTCTCTTCCAAGTTGTGGGATAGTTTCCAAGAGGCAATGGGAACTCATATTACCTGGAGCACTGCTTATCATCCCCAATCCCAAGGCCAAGTCGAGCGATTCAATCAAATTCTTGAAGACATGGTTCGGGCTTATGTTATTTCTTTCGGCAAGAAGTGGGAAGAATCTCTTCCTTATGCGGAGTTCTCTTATAACAACAGCTATCAAGCCAGCTCGAAGACGACACCCTTTGAAGTGCTATATGGACGTAAGTGCCGAACCCCTCTGAATTGGTCAGAAACTGGGGAATGGACGCTCATTGGTCCAGACATTATTCAACAAGCTGAAGAGCAGGTTCGCATTGTCCGGGATAATCTTAAGGCGGCCCAGTCCCGCCAGAAGAGCAACTATGACCGAAAACACTGGGGTTCAACTTATCAACCTGGTGAACAAGCTTATCTGTGTGTCACTCCTTTGAGAGGCACTCATCGGTTCAGAGTCAAGGGCAAGCTAGCTCCGCGCTACATTGGTCCCTTCTACATCCTCGCCCGTCGTGGACTAGTGGCTTATCAACTGGAGTTGCCACCTCAGTTCTCTCATGTTCATGATGTCTTCCACGTGTCGCAACTTCGTCGATGCTTCAAGGATCTGGAACGTGAAGTGGATCCGGAATTGATTGAAGTTCAAGATGATCTCACATACAAAGAGAATCCTATCCGCATTCTTGAAGAAGCTGAACGTCGAACCCGCCAGAAGGTTACCAAGTTTCTCAAGGTGCAATGGTCGAATCATACTAAAGATCAAGCCACTTGGGAACGCGAAGATAACCTCCGGGCTGAATACCCCGACCTGTTCCCTTCTACCTCTTAATTCTCAGGACGAGAATATCTTTTAGAGGAGGAGAGTTGTAACACCCCGGTGTAATGATGCTACAGTAGTCCCAGAGATCAAGCTAATCATTTTGCTATAACAGTGTTTAGCCACTTTAATCAATATTCCATTTCAAATTCCAGTTGAATTCAATCTCAAATTGTGTGTGAATTTCAAAAATGCTCAAACATGAAAACTAAAATGTTCATCATGTGTAAAATATTCTCCTAGTAATATTGGTGGTGAACCAACATTTTTGCAAAATGCCTATGTGGCCTAAAATAGCTAAAGTAGCAAAGCTTAAAAAAACAAAAAGAAAAGGAGAAAAGGGAGAGGAAGTCGAAAGGCCCCCTCCCCCACTAATTCCCCTGGGCCTCGGCCACCCCTCCACCCGAGCCAGCCCACCTAACCCCCCCCCCACGGCCCAACTCCCTGCACCGGTTGCCTCCCCCTCCTTCCTGTTCCTCGGACTGGGCCGCTAAAGTGCGCTCCCGCCCATGGTCGGCGCCGCACTACCTCATCGATGACGCGGGAGAGGACAAGGCCGCCCCAACGCCTCGGCCTCCACCCATCTCTCCCACTTGCTCCCTCTCTCTCTGCCTCTCCCTCTCCCCACCAGCTCCCCACTCCTCTCGCTCTCTCGCTCCTCTCCCCCTCTGCCCGAGCGCGCCGGCCACCGTGCCTCGCCCAGCTTCGCGGTCACCAAGCCCCGTTCGCCTCGCCGTCGTACCCATCGTCTCCGCCGTCGTCATGTACCCCATCCATATCCGTGAGAGCGAGCCGGGAGCCACCACAACGAGCCCGACAACCTCTTCTACCCCTACGGCCGTCTTCGCCTTCGTCGCCGATTCGTTGTCGTCGATCTTCCTCGAGCCCACCTGAGCACACCTACAGGGCCAATGTGAGCACGTGCCTCTTACCCCTCTCTTCCCTGCGCGTTTCCGGCACAGTAGCTCCTCCTCCCCATCGTGCCGAACGCGGCTCCGCGCGAGCTCGTCGCCGTCGTAGCCACGGCGCTCCAAGGGTCCCGTGTGTGCCGCCATCACGCTCACCGCACCGCGTAGGCCTCGTCTAGCCGCTTGGGTTGCCCGCAAACGCACCCCAGCCCCATTCCCAACGACGACCGAAGTCCGACGTCCGCCTCGCAGCTCGCTGTGGACGTTCCCGACCACCGCAGCCTCTAACACCACCCAGATCGCCTCGCCGTCGTCTTCTCGTTCGAACGAGACCGGCCGTGCTAAAAATGGTGTCCCGTAGCACCATCCTCGTCATCGCCCGAGCGTGACCGCCCCCCTCGCTGCTCGTTGGCGCCGCTCCGGCCAACTCCGGCGCCGCCACCACCCCCAGTTGACACGTCGTTGTGCGCGTGTTCGAACGGCCGCCCCTAGCATGTTTCCAACGAGGCCCGGGTGCCCCCACCGTGTTCTGCCATCGCCGGCGGCAAAACGCCGGCCGCCGCCTACGTGGTTGGCCTGGGGCCACCACAGTGCCATTGCCAGTGGGCCCCGCGGGTCCCAGTTGACTGGGTTGACCCAGTCAACTGCTGACCAGGCAGCCAGTGCCATTGACATGCAGGCCCCACCGCCTATTTTAATTAATTAAAATGTTTTAAATATCTAAAACCGAATTAGTTACTAATTAGAGACTGACATGTGGGGCCCAGTGGCTATTTAACCTTAGTTTAGTTTAATATAAACTCTGTTAATTACAGTGGCTGACATGTGGGCACCACCTGTCTGGTTTGACTGGTCAGCCGACCTGTTGACTTGTTGATGTTCGCATTGCATCATGCTGATGTCATATTTCCCTTTCTGTTAATTTAAATAATTCCAGGATATTGTTTAAATCTTTAGAAATTCATAGAAATTAAACTGTAGCTCGGATGAAAATGTTTTCTATATGAAAGTTGCTTACAAAAATCCAACGAATCCAAATGCGCGGTCCATTCACTTGTCACATGCCCCTAGCATGCTAAACATGGAACTGTCCCCTCTCTTTCATCTGTCCGGAATCCGCCTAACGCCGGGAATTCATCCTCGGATGTTTATCCCCTTCGTCTGCAACGTGTAGTACTACGTTAGGGCAACCCTAGCTCTACCCATCATCATGTTATGCCTTGTGATGCATTGTTTGCTCTGTATTTACTGTTTCTTCCCCCTCTTCTCTCCGGTAGACCCCGAGACCGATGATGCCGCTGTGATCAACTACGTCACCGACGACCCCTCCTTCTTGTCTGAGCAACCATGCAAGCAAACCCCCCTTAAGCATTCCGATACCGCCTATTTCTTTCCCTCTCATACTTACATTAGAACTGCTACTGCTTTCTGTATGATCCTACTCTGATGCATAGCCTGTTGTTGTTACCTGCTTTTATACCTTAGCTGCTTATCCTAAACTGCTTAGCATAGGTTGGTTAGAGATCCATCAGTGACCCCACCTTGTCCTAGTTGCCCCGCTTTATGCTCGAGGACTCGATCAACGTGATCGACGTCCAGGCCCCAACACCGCACATCACCCCCTAGTTGTACAACTTTGCAGAGTTACCATCGAGTGCCGAGGGTAGAACCTCTTACATCACTCCTGATGAGATCTCTGTAGTGTAGCTATACGATCGAGGTCATCGAGGATGATTTCCTCCTTAACCACTTCCGTTACGGATCTGTCGTGCAACTCACCTAATGTGAACCTCGAGGGTGGATCCTCTTACATTCACCTTGATGATAACATTGAGTGGAATTCACTGGGGGTGATCCCTCGGGTTTTCCCCTTGGTGTTAGACACTTAGTTACTATGGTTGCTATGACTTTGCACTGAGCCATGTTACTAAAGACGGGTCGGCCCTGAGAGGTACCCGCGCGAGCTTAATACCGAGTGATTTGGAGTCGGGTTGACCTGGAACGTGCCCACGAGATACTTACGAGGCGTGGTCGGGCATTCTTAGCCCTTGCCGCAAGTACTCGAGATGGGGCGACGGGGTCACATTGATCGTGAGTCTCTGCTTGTTACCGCGTGCTCCTCATCCACTACAATTTGGATATTTGATCCGAGTGGCCTCTGGCCTGATAGCACTAACCATCACGTGGGCATAGTATGGGCGTTATGCGTCATATACATGAGCCGAAGCTTAATAGACGTTAGTGACTGAACGGCGCGTGCCGGGTTGGACTGTGTAAGCTCCTACCTTGTTGAAGGTGGTAGCTAGGTCTGCTCACCGGCCGCCCACGCAACATGCAGGAGTTCCTGGGGCGATGGCCCATGACCCCTGGGCGCATAGGTTTAGTCCGGCGTGCTGGCCTCTCTATTAAGCCTAGGTCGGGTTGCGGTGTATTGTTTGGCCGAGGCTGGGCATGACCCAGGAAAGTGTGTCCGGCCAGAGGTAATCGAGCATGGTGGGTAAGTTGGTGCACCCCTGCAGGGAAGAAAACATTTATCGATAGCCTGTCCTATGGTAACGGACACTTGGAGTTGTATCTCGATCGATACAACTAGAACTGGATACTTGAGATGAGGAATGTATATGAGAAATGGATGGTGATGAGGAATTGATTGTGATGAGAAATGGATAGTATGGCTCTGGGAATGCTTTCTCGCAGGTAGTCGAGAAAGGATCTCTGGCCGAGGTTGATAACACTACCTACTTTACATTATGTTGATCTGTACTCTTCTATATGCTGCAAGATGCTTGAAGATGCTAGTCTTTGATAGGCTAGGCTTTCCCATTCTCATCTAGCATTCTGCAGTTTAGTCCACAGATACAACCCATTCATTTGATACAGATGCATACTTAGTTTAGATCTGATGTAAGTCTTGCGTGTACTTTGGATGAGTACTCATGACTGCTTTGCTATATCTTTTCCCCCATATACCCGATTGTTGCGACCAGATGACGGATCCCAGGAGCCAGACGACACCACTGATGACTACTGCTACCCCGAGGGTGCCTACTACTACGTGATGGCTGCTGACGACTTGGAGTAGTTAGGAGGCTCCCAGGCAGGAGGCCTTGCCTTTTCAATCAATGTTGCTTTTATGCTAGCCTTCTTAAGGCAAACTTGTTTAATTTATGTCCGTACTTAGATATTGTTGCTTCCGCTGACTCTTGTGTATTCGAGCTTATGTATTCGAGCCCTCGAGGCCCCTGGCTTGTAATATAAAGCTTGTATTATTTTAATTTGTGTCTAGAGTTGTGTTGTGATATCTTCCCGTGAGTCCTTGATCTTGATCGTACACATTTGCGTGTATGATTAGTGTACGATTGAATCGGGGGCGTCACATAGCGCGCTGCCCCAAAATTTCGTGTCCTCTATAGTGGAGATGTTGTTTGCACATATATATTGACTCATGCCAGGAATGCCCTCCTATTATTGGCTGTCAGACACGTACGTTACGGCATGCCACGCGGAAAAAACAAGGAGATTAAGTCTTATAGTTGCCTCATTTTCTAGAATTTACAACCAAATGGGATTCCCCAGATCGTAGAGCATGTGCGGAATGCAATGTTTCTCCTTACCAGGTGGACTAATGTTTATACTCACCATAATCTCTTGGATTTCCTTCCAAAGGAGTGCCAATGGGTTAAGAAACTAGTTTAAAAAGCAGGGGCAAATCATGTTCTTTGACTTTCAGGGGCAAAAACTCCTACACCGGGGCCAAATTTGAGGGTCCTTTGGGCCTCCAGCGCAAGACGGAAGTATTTTCTAGCTTCCCACACTCGTCGTGAGCATTTTCAGTACTTGTGGGTCCAGAACAGACTCCCAATGACAAAGTTATGACCGTTTTGGTGAACACTAATCCTTCATATGGCAGTCCTTGAAAGAACTTCACTTTCTCATGACGCGTACTGACACGCTGCCTAAAAATTTTGTGTCCTCCATAGTGGAGATACTGTTTCCGCATATATATTGACCGATGTCATGAATGCCCTCCTATTATTAGCTGTCACACACGTACATTACGGCTTGCCACATGGCAAAAACAAGGAGAATAAGGCTTATAGTCGCCTTGCTTTTCTTGAATTTACAACGAAATGGGATTTCCCGGATCATAGAGCATGTGTAGAATGCAATGTATGTCCTTACCAGGCGGACTAATGTTTATACTCACCATAATCTCTCGGATTTACTTCCAAAGGAGTGTCAATGGGTTCAGAAACTAGTTTGAAAAGCAATGGCAAATGATGTTCTTTGACTTTCAAGGTCAAAAATTCGTACTTAGGGGCCGAATTTGAGGGTCCTCCAGGCCTTCTGCGCAAGCTAGAAGTATTTTCTATATTCCCACGCTCGTCGCGAGCATTGAAAATACTATAGGGTCCGAAATGGACTCCGAATGACAAAGCTATGACGGTTTTAGTGAACACCGGTCCTTCATATGGCAGTCCTCGAAAGAACATCATTTTCTCATGACACGTTCTGGGGCGCTGCCCCAAAATTCTGTGTCCTCCATAGTGAAGATATTGTTTCCACATATATATTGACTCATGCCAGGAATGCCCTCCTATTATTGGTTGTCACACACGTACATTACCGCATGCCACAAGGCAAAAACAAAGGGGAAAATGATGTCCACCAGGCTTCCTGCGCAAGCCAGAAGTATTTGCTAGCTTCCCACGCTCGTCGCGAGCATTTTCAGTACTTATGTGTCCAGAACAGACTCTGAATGACAAAGTTATGACAGTTTTGGTGAACACCGATCCTTCATATGGTAGTCCTTGAAAGAACTTCACTTTCTTGTGTCGTGTACTGGCGCGCTGCCCAAAAATTTTGTGTCCTCCATAGTGGAGATATTGTTTCCGCATATATATTGACAAATGTCAGGAATGCCCTCCTATTATTAGCAGTCACACACGTACATTATGGCTTGCCAGACGGCAAAAAAAGGAGAATAAGGCTTATAGTCGCCATGCTATTCTTGAATTTGCAACGAAATGGGATTCCCAGGATCATAGAGCATGTGTAGAATGCAACATTTGTCATTACCAGATGGACTAATGTTTATACTCACCATAACCACTCGGATTTCCTTCCAAAGGAGTGCCAATCGGTTTAGAAACTTGTCTAAAAAGCAACGGCAAATGATGTTATTTGACTTTTACGGTCAAAAATTCCCGCTTAGGGGCCGAATTTGAGGGTCCTCTGGGCCTTTTGCGCAAGCCGAAAGTGTTTTCTAGATTCCCACGCTCGTTGCAAGCATTTCGAATACTATTGGGTCCAAAATGCACTCCGAATGACAAAGTTATGACCGTTTTAGTGAACACTGGTCCTTCGTATGTTCTCGTGATGCGTTGTGGCATGCCGCCCCAAAATTATGTGTCCTCCATAGTGGAGATATTGTTTCCACATATATACTGACCGATGCCAGGAATGCCCTCCAATTATTTCTTGTCACACACGTACGTTACAGCATGCCACACAGAGAAACAAGGAGAATAAGGCTTATTATCGCATTATTTTTCCTTAATTTACAACCAAATGGGATTCCCTGTATCATAGAGCATGTGAAGAATGCAACGTTTGTCCTTACCAGGCGGGCTAATGTTTGTACTCACCATAATCTCATGGATTTCCTTCAAAAGGAGTGCCAATGGGTTCAGAAACTTGTTTGAAAAGAAGCGACAAATGATGTTCTTTGACTTTCAGGGGAAAAAAGTCCTACTTAGGGGACGAATTTGCGGGTCCTCTATAACGCCCTCGATGCGGCTATATCTCCTACGTGTCGAAGCATGACTTAGAGGCATAACCGCATTGAAAGCAATGTCGCAAGTGAGGTAATCTTCACACAACCCATGTAATACATAAGGGAAAGAGATACATAGTTGGCTTACAATCGCCACTTCACACAAATAAATGAATAAAGAATTGCATCAACTAGATACAAACAAGGTCCGACTATGGAACCCAAAATAAAAGAAGACTACCCCAAATGCTACACAGATCCCCAATCGACCCCAACTGGGCTCCACTACTGATCAACTAGAACGAAACAACACAAAGGACAAGATCTTCATCGAGCTCCTCCTTGAGCTTGGTTGCATCATCTACACGATATCATCGGCACCTGCAAGCTGGTTTTGGAAGTATCTGTGAGTCACGGGGACTCAGCAATCTCACACCCTCGCGATCAAGACTATTTAAGCTTATGGGTAAAGTAAGGGTATGAGATGGAGCTGCAGAAAGCGACTAGCATATTTGGTGGCTAACATTTATGCAAAAGAGAGCGAGAAGAGAAGGCAAAGCACGGTCGAGAAACTATGATCAAGAAGTGATCCTAGAACAACCTACGTCAAGCATAACTCCAACACCGTGTTCACTTCTCGGACTCCGCCGGAAAGAGACCATCACGGTTACACACGCGGTTGATGTATTTTAATTAAGGTCAACTTCGGGTTTTCTACAACTGGAAATTAACAAATTCCCATTTGCCCATAACCACGGGCACGGCTTTCGAAAGTTCAAATCCCTGCAGGGGTGTCCCAACTTAGCCCATGACAAGCTCTCACGGTCAACGAAGGATATTCCTTCTAGCGGGAAGACTCGATCAGACTCGGAATCCCGGTTACAAGACATTTCGACAATGGTAAAACAAGTCCAGCAACACCGCCTGAATGTGCCGACAAATCCCGATAGGAGCTGCACATATCTCGTTCTCAGGGCACACTCAGATTGTCCAAACTTCTGGTAGGCCAGCCCAGAGTTGCCCCTTGTGGCCACCGGTGGCTGACAGTTTGGACCAACACTCAGAGGAGCACTGGCCCGGGGGGTTAAAATAATGATGACCCTTGAGTCTGCAGAACCCAAGGGAAAGAAAAGGCTTGGTGGCAAATGGTAAAACCAAGGTTGGCCATTGTTGGAGGAGTTTTATTCAAGGCGAACTATCAAGGGGTTCCCATTATAACCCAACCGCGTAAGGAACGCAAAATCTGGGAACATAACACCGATATGACGGAAACTAGGGCGGCAAGAGTGGAACAAAACACCAGGCATAAGGCCGAGCCTTCCACCCTTTACCAAGTATATAGATGCATTAATTAAATAATAGATATTGTGATATCCCAACAAGTAAACATGTTCCAACAAGGAACAACATCTCCATGTTCCAACAAGGAACAAACTTCAATCTTCACCTGCAACTAACAACGCTATAAGAGGGGCTGAGCAAAGCGGTAACATAGCCAAACAACGGTTTGCTAGGACAAGGTGGGTTAGAGGCTTGGTTCAACAATATGGGAGGCATGATAAGCAAGTGGTAGGTATCGCAGCATAGGCATAGCAACAGAGCGAGCAACTAGCAAGCAAAGATAGAAGTGATTTCGAGGGTATGATCATCTTGCCTGAAATCCCGCAAGGAAGAAGAACGAGTCCAGGAAGAAGACAAACGGACGTAGTCTAACGGGTCCTCACAAACGCGACGTTATCGGAACTAACCCGAAGAAGCAACACCAGAAAGAAAGAAAACAACATAGTAAACAACCACCACATAATCATGGTATGATGCACAATCAAGTATGATGCATGTCCGATTTAATGAAGCATGGCATGGAAAAATGCACAAACAATCCTACAAATTAAGTGGAGCTCAACATGCAACTCCATTGCATATTGATGAAACACCACATTCAAGTTATTTAGTTCGATCTTGTTTATGTACTCAACAATATTAAATGTTGTTAAGAATGTCAAGAGGTGAAACATAACAAAACTATACCATCTAAACAATTTAAATGGGGCCGGATATAACAAACAACACACCCGGTAAATCCCCATATGCATTAGTAATTTAATGTAAACAACAATTTTAAACATTCTTGATGTTGTTATCATGATGTGGATGACATGAACAAGTTTATGCAATTTTTATGAACATGTTAACAAGAGCATATTATGAAGCATTTGTCATTGTGGTAGAAAGAAAGGGGTGCCACGACGACGATAACGAAAACGGTGCCACGGCAACGTTCCGGTTCCGACAACTCATTGAGACGTCAGTGCAAAAGAAAGTGTGGCGGGAGCGTGCAAAGGATGGTGGGGTGATCCCGGTTACCGGGTGTCCCATGAGACGACGGTATGGCAACGGGGAACATGCAAGACACATGTCGGGCATGGTGCAAATGTGAGCATTTCATACAACACAAGCAATAATTCTCGAACGATTGTCTCGGGGTTATTGTCACGACCGGTTTTCCAATAAAAATGTTTATTGAGAAACCGACCTTTTGAGTCCAGTATGAGGAAAATCCTCCTTACTGGTAGACAAAATCTTGATACAATAAGCCAGTAGCATATAATATATTACAAGGTCGAGCTAAGGCTGCTCAACAAATTATTACAAGCACGCCAATAATTATACATAATGGCAGATATGACACAGTGGTGTGGTGGCATACTACTGACTCGAGATAAAAGTGGTGGTGGAATATCACAGTGGAGAGTGGATAACATGACTCCTAAACTGGCAGCTCATCGAGCGTCGAGGTGAGGCTCGATGAATTTATTCGGGTAGCGGAAGCGGATATAATAAAGTAACCAAATCCAGGATCACTCAAGACTGACTGGGACTGCTCTAGGCGTTGGACTCGCTATCGAACTCTTCATCCATGAGATCGCCTTCATCAACATCTGGCCAAATCAACAAGCCAGGTGAGTACTTTGAAAGTACTCGCAAGACAGTTCGGACATAAGATATAACAAATGCATGCATGAATGCGTCATTAGTAATTGGTGTTGCACATTCAAATTAATAATTATTGGAACAACATGGTAAGTAAAAAAAGGAGTTGGGCGGTAGTCTTCCCGAAATCCCAACAAATTAATTCAAAAGCCGAACGGGTGTCTGGAGCGACGCCACGAAGGGTGAACAAATAAATAATCATGCCGCAGTCGGGCGTCTAAACGACACCACGAAAAGGGCTTATATTGAGAAGAAAATGACATGCGTGCCACAGTCGGACGTCGGAGCGACATCGCAGAAAGGGCTTATATCGCAGGTAAATAACAAGCGTGCCACAGTCGGACGTCTGAGCGACATCACAGAAAGGGCTTATAATGAAAACTAAATAACAGGCGTGCCACAATCGGACGTCTGAGCGACATCACATAAAGGGCTTATACTGAAAAGTAAATAACAAGGGTGCCACAGTCGGACGTCTGAGCGACATCACAGAAAGGGCTTATACTGAAAAGTAAATAACAAGCGTGCCACAGTCGGACGTCTGAGCGACATCACATAAAGGGCTTATATCAAAAGTAAAGGACAATTGTGCCACAGTCGGACATCTATGCGACATCGCAGAAAGGGCTTAAATTTCATTATTCATAACTGTTAAGCTCACAACGATATAATACTCGTAGGAAATATTCAACACATAATAATAAACGGGTTAGTCCATCCACAGGAATAAGCATTTAACCGGACTTAACACTCATGTGGTTCACCGGAGTTTCTTTCACTGAGACTGACACTGGACAAGATAAGTTGAACACAGTACTTGGACATGGATAAGATGATTCAAGGATTTTTGACTCTGCAGAGTTTGTACTAAATTTCCCACAGACAACGGATTTCCGTAGTCACGAAGGACTAGTTCCGTTTATGGTATTTCGGAAGAAACACATCTAACCAGTACACACCCATCCCACCTCATGATGCCAGGAATCACCCTATACCGTGTTCAAGAAAAACTTTGAGACGGGGAGATCACAATCTCGAATAGCATGGGATCAAATTTATATACGCGCGCTCTAAGGGGTGCCCCCCTCTCGGTCCCAACCGGAAACACCCATGCTACCTGACCGGTTGACTGGCTTTAATCCAGGGCCATGGAACCATCATCACGGCCTCTCGATTTGGTGTGTACCAGGAAAGCGGTTTGCAACTTACTAATCCATATCACTTGCGGAAAACATGTGGTAGTACAGGAAGGGAAAACGGATGGGAACTGGACCGATTCATGTTGACACTGGAGTCAAATAGTCTGGCATAAGACTGGCATGCTACAACACTGCCATCTTACCCATTCTCATGCCAACACATGGCCATGCAAACTCACATCCAACAACTTATGGATTTTCGAAACTCACTTGCCTCAACTTTGCATGTAATATGACATTCATCGAAATGCTCATAAACATGTCATGAAACTACTTAATGCAAACATGCCAATGACACTCATCATATCAAAAGTTCAAACATGCTTGCCTGGTTCAGAGTAGTCGGAGCCTAGCTTGGTGAAGTTCGCGGTTCCGTCACCTCCTTCAGTATCTACGGTGTAAAGAAACATACGCGCTAAAGTAAATACCGTGAGGTGCACAAAAAAATATTCCAAATATTTTTCAAATAAATCTGATAAAAAACTAGACAAAAATTTAAAGAGGTCAGAAAAAGAATCAATCAAAGATCATTTTCTATTTAAAAGTAATAAAGGTTTTAGTCCAGGGACTCATCTGTGATGAAACAGAAAGTTTCCAGGGGCCAACTTATAAAAACAGAAAAAGCTTCGTTTGAGAATACGCCGGCCCAGAGGGGAGATGTACTTTGGCAGAAGGCGCCTTCAAAAAACGTTACATTTAAAAGAAAAGAGAGACTGACGAGGGGGTCCCACCCGTCAGGTTTGAAATTTCAAACGGGGGGAGGAACAGAGCGCGTCGGCGCCCGAGAGCTGCGGTGGTCGCCGGCGGCGATCCACGGCGAGTTAGGAGGATCGGAGGGTACCTACGTGCTCAGTGTGTTCTTCCGCATCGGTGGGTGGTGGTGGTCGTCGTCGGCGAGCACCACGTCGACGGCGGTCCTTGCTCCGGCGGACGGCGGCTCGGGTGGAGTTGGATCTCGTCGGGGAGGGATGCGGAGGTCAAATTGAAGCTTGGGTTAGATCACTGGGTGCTCGAGGAGGCTACTGACGAGGTTTGGGTGCCGGGGATGGCCTCACCGGAGTGGATCAAGTTGGAGGCCGAGGCGGATCGGGGTGGCCGGAGTTGGGGAAGAAGGGCCCCTCGAGGCTCTTCCAGTGGCTGAGCGGGGTCTGGTGAGGTGGTGGAGATGTGCGGGGTCGAGAGCGAGCTCGGGGGCGCTATTTATAGCCGGCCCGAGGCGGTTGCCGTCAACGGGATAAGTCCGGCGAGTGATTACGGCGGTGCAGTGGCTGGACGGTTGGTTTAGGGCTTGAGCAACGTCTAGACCGAGCACTTACTCCATCCTGGTGCCTAACTCCGCAAGGCAGGGGCGGTTACGGCCTGTCCCCAACGGAACGGCCGTGCGGCACGTCGGCGGCAGAGAGCGCGGCCTGTGCGTGCCAGGCCACGGCGACAGTGCAGCGGGGTGTGCTGGCGTGCATGAGGCCACGCGGAGGGCAGGGGTGCATTGGGCGGTGCCGAATGGCGTTGCGAGCTGGCGCTGTATTCTGTTGGCCGCCACGAGTGGTGCTACCACCGCAGAAGCCGCCAACTCCGGCGATGCTCGCCGCCACCGACGCCTGGAACCAGCCAAGTGCGCGTGCGGCGCTCTGGACAGGGAGGAGGGGCCGTGCACAACGCGCCAGGCGCACAGTTGACAGGTGACCGAACACTGACGAAGAAATGACACTGAAATCTTCTGAAACTCTGAATTTTTCTGAAAGTGCATAGTATCAGTGCTGGCCAGGTGTTCGACAGAATGATTTTGGTATGTGGGAGGCTCTCCTTGAGCTGAATTTTGGTGGGGTGGCCTCTCAGTGCATCTGGGGGCTGCCTAAATTTTGGTGGAATTTTTGGAGAAGAGAAGATATGAATTTCATCAAATTCGACAAATCTGGTCCAAACTTGCAAAGGCTGAAATTTGAAAAATTCGAAAAGAAGAAGAGTGGATCTTGATGGTTCTAGGTTGTGGGTGCTAAGGACTATCCAGAGGAGTTGTTTTGAGATCAAAACTCAACGGCAATTAGGCACTTGCTTTGAAAATCACCTAGGCTCAAAATAAATGACAGAATTGATTTGGGAGATAAAATAAATGAAATAAAATCCAAAAAATGGTTTGGACTTGTTGGAACAGAAAGTTTTAATTGCCCCAAAATGGAGGGAGGGGTTTTGGGAGGTTTTATCACATGAGGCATGGTAAAACCATGGGTGGTTTCAAAATGAGAGAAGTCCCAAAACTCCTAGGGTTTCTTTTCGAAGAAATAAATAAATCCCTAGAATTTATTTGAGAAGGGAATAATCAGAAGGAAGTTTTCATAATTCAAACACCAGAGTTGAAGAAGATACAAAGTAAAAAAATCCTTGCCAAGGAAAATAAAAAGTTTTGAGAGAGAGGTTTTAGGAAGAATTTAAATGACCTTCTTAAAATCCAACAAGGTTTTTGCTGAAAACCAAATGAATTTTTTTGGAGTGTCACAACACCTACCCCCTTAGGAAAAATCTCGTCCCCGAGATTTCAGCTGATCCTCAAATAAGTGTGGATGTTCTGTCCGAAGAAAATCCTCTCTTTCCCAAGTTGCTTCACTCTCGGTGTGATTGCTCCACTGAACTCTGAAAAACTTGATGGTTTTCTGTCGGGTACTCCTTTCAGACTCCTCTAATATTTTTACTGGATGTTCCCGATAGGTGAGGTCTGGCTGTACGTCAATGTTCTCATGGGATACATGCTTTTCTGTGTTGCTTACGCACTTCCTCAATTGCGAGACGTGGAACACGTCGTGGACATCGGATAATTCTTCAGGTAAGTCTAGCTGGTAGGCTACAGTGCCCCTTCGTGCCACTATACAGAATGGTCCGATGAATCTTGGTGCTAGCTTTCCCTTAATCTTGAATCATTGCAGGCCCCTCATAGGTGATACTCGTAGGTATACAAATTCACCGGGTTCGAATCTGACCTCACGATGTTTCCGATCGTAATAACTCTTCTGTCGGCTTTGAGCGGTCTTGAGTCGGTCCCTGATTAGCTTGACCTTTTCCTCGGCTTCTTTGAGCATGTCTGGGCCGAAGATACGGCTGTCTCCGGTTTCTGGCCAATTTAGCAGGGTACGACATCTCCGTCCGTATAGGGCTTCAAAAGGTGCCATTTGCAGGCTGGCCTGCTAACTGTTGTTGTATGCGAACTCGGCATATGGCAGGCTTTCTTCCCAACTGGTCCCATAGGTGAGGACACATGCTCTTAGCATGTCTTCTAGAATTTGGTTTACGCGTTCAGCCTGTCCATCAGTTTGGGGATGGTAGGCTGTACTGAAGGCCAGTTGAGTTCCCAGAGCCTGTTGTAAATGATCCCAGAATCTCGAGACGAACTGAGTGCCTCTGTCGGATATTATAGTCTTCGGGACTCCATGCAGACAAACTATACGGGAGAGATAAATCCTGGCAAGCCTCTGAGTGGTGTAGGTTGTCTTTACTGGAATGAAATGTGCCACCTTGGTTAATCTATCGGTGATGACCCATATGGCATCATTCCCGTGTCTTGACCGAGGTAGTCCGACAATGAAATCCCTCCCTATTTCATCCCATTTCCACTCAGGTATTTTGTTTGGTTGCAGTAGTCCGGCTGGTCTTTGATGCTCAGCTTTTATGCGTTGACAAGAATCGCAACATGCAATGAAAGTGGCTATATCCCTCTTCATACCGTGCCACCAAAATCTTTCCTGGATATCCTTATACATTTTGGTTCCTCCAGGGTGGATCGAATATGGAGCGGTGTGGGCTTCAGCTAGAATCTGCTGCTTGAGGTCCTCTATATTTGGCACGCAGAGTCTGTCTCCGTACCATAATGTTCCCTCATCGTCTATGAAGAATTCCGAGGCCTTGCCCATTCTCACCTTTCTTTTTATGCCTTCGATGCTGAGGTGCCCATGCTGAGTTTCTTTAATTCTTTCCACAAGGTTGGGTTGCACTTCCAAATTTGTTATGGTGCCTTCTGCGACCATCATTAAGTTGAGTTTGGCAAATTCTTGTTGGAATTCAGGTCTCAAGCCTTGTAGACTGTTGTCGTCCGAGCTGGGGTTCTGACTAAGAGCATCTGCCACTACATTTGCTTTTCCTGGATGATAGTGGATACCCACATCATAATCTTTTACCAATTCCAACCAGCGTCGTTGCCGTAAATTGAGTTCCGGCTGTGTGAAAATATACTTGAGAATTTTATGGTCAGTATATATTTCACAACGATTTCCAAGTAAGAAGTGCCTCCATTCCTTGAGTGCATGAATGACTGCTGCCAATTCTAAGTCATGAGTGGGATAATTTTCTTCATGCTTGCGAAGTTGCCTCGACGCGTATGCAACAACTTTGCCTTCTTGCATCAATACACATCCGAGACCCCTTCGGGATGCGTCACAATACACTTCAAATTTTTTGTGTATGTCAGGCACAATTAGTACTGGTGCTGTCGTTAATTTCCTCTTTAGTTCTTGGAAACTTTTCTCGCAAACTTCCGTCCATTCAAACTTCTTGTCTTTCTTGAGTAACTACGTCATTGGCTTGGCTATGGTGGAGAATCCTTCAATAAATCTCCGGTAGTATCCTGCCATTCCCAAGAAACTTCGTACATCCGTTACGCTGGCTGGTGGTTTCCAGCCAAGTACGGCCTTGACTTTTTCCGGGTCTACGGCAATACCTTCTTGGGTCAGTATGTGGCTCAGAAACCCAACTTGTTTTAGCCAAAATTCACACTTGCTGAACTTGGCGTACAATTGATGTTTCCTGAGTTGTCCTAGCACAATTCTGAGATGTTCCGCGTGCTCTTCTGGTGTCTTGGAGTATATCAGAATATCGTCGATGAATACCACAACAAACTTGTCCATAAACTTCATAAATACTTTGTTCATGAGGTGAACAAAATATGTGGGGGCGTTCGTTAGTCCAAATGGCATTACTGTGAACTCATACAGTCCGTATCTGGAGGTGAAGGCTGTCTTGGGGATATCCTCTGTTCGTACTTTTAACTGATGGTATCCCGACCTTAAGTCAATCTTTGAGAATACCTTGGCCTGAGCAAGCTGATCAAATAAATCATTTATCCGTGGCATCGGGTATTTGTTCTTGATTGTGACCATGTTAAGTGCTCGATAGTCTATACACAATCTCAGTGTTCCATCCTTCTTTTTGGCAAATAAAATTGGTGAACCCCAAGGTGAGGAGCTGGCTTGAATATATCCTTTGTCCAGTAATTCTTTTATTTGCTCCTTCAATTCTACCAACTCGGATGGTGCCATTCTGTATGGTTTCTTGTATATGGGGGTGGTTCCGGGTGCTAGCTCAATGCTGAATTCTATCTCTCGGTCTGGTGGCATGCCTGGTAGTTCTTCGGGAAGTACGTCTGGAAATTCACACACTACTGGAACCTTGCTTAATTCAGAAACGTCCACCTTGTTCAATCTCGGTTGCCGGGATATTTTTCTCTCTTTGGCTGAAACTCTTATTGTCTTCCCGTGGTGGTGGGTGAGAATTACGGTCCGGTTGAAACAGTCAATAAAACCTTTGTTGGTGGTTAACCAATCCATCCCTAGGATGACATCCAGTCCTTTATTTTCCAATACAATAAGATTGGCATGAACTTCAATCCTTCAAACTCAATAACCACACCTTGGCAGTAACTCTGAGTAACTTGCTCAATCCCACGGGACTTGATGATCATGGATTTTTCCAAGGGAAACGTCGAAAAATTATTTTGCAAAGCAAAACTTTTCGAGATGAATGAGTGAGAAGCTCCAGAATCAAACAAAACCATGGCAGGTATTGTGTTGACAGGAAACGCACCGAGTACGATATCCGGGGCTTTCTGTGCTTCTTCTTTGGTCACGTGGTTCAGATGACCCTTCCTGTGGTTGTTATTGGGGTTGAAATTGTTTCTCTTGGGTGCTGAATTATTGCCACCGTTGTTCGGCTTTGGGGTCGAGTTCCTTGGCTTGGGGCACTGCTTGGCATAGTGCCCTTCTTCTCCACATGCGTAGCAAGTAACGCCTGGGCGATATGTGAACTCCTTGTCCCTTGCATGGAAATTCTTGATTGAGCGTGAGACGTTCGTCGTGGGTTTGTGTGTCCCACCTTTCTGAAAATCCATCTTGCTTCGGTGGTTGCGAGCAAGAGTAGTCTGGTCCGTTTTTCGCTTGCGGAAATCCTCCAAGCTGCGTCTCTCATTTTCCAAGGTAATGGCCTTATCCACTAGCGTTTTGAAATCTGAAAAAGTGTGCACAACCAGCTGGCATTTAAGCGTGGGCACCAGACCGTCTAGGAATTTCTCCATCTTCTTGCTTTTAGTCATACGCTCTTCGTTGGCGTAGCGAGACAATAGAGTAAACTGACCGTTGTATTCTGACACCGTCATGGCCCTTTGTTTGAGGTCATCGAACTCTCTCTTCTTGATCTTCATAAGACTTTTAGGAATGTGTGCCCCGCGAAAACCTTCCTTGAAATCCTCCCAGGTTATATCATTTTTGTTGGGGTGCATGTGCAGGAAATTCTCCCACCATGATGCAGCTGCTCCTGTGAGATAGTGCGGAGCATATAGTACTTTCTCGAGGTCTGAACATTGTGAAATAATTAATTTTCTTTCCATGTCTCGGAGCCAATCCTCGGCCTCAAGAGGTTTGTCAGTATGAGAAAATGTTTGGGGACGCGTCTTCTGTAGCTCAGATAACTTGGATTGCTGCTGATACTGTCCATGGTGATTTCTCATATTGATGACTTGGTTCATCATTTCCTGGTGTTGTTGCTGACTTTGCTCATAAAGGCGGCACATTTGGGAAAATGCTGTTTCACTGTCCTGTTGACTCGACTGTCCCTGTGTGAAATTGTTGCCCGGTTGAGTGCCATAATTTTCCTCTGGCGGAGTTGGCATGGAGCGCGTCCAAGGATGAGACATTTTTCACTCTGGGGATATATTTTGTAAAACTCATAAGAAAGGGAAAAGAGTCACAAAAATCAATAAATGCACAAAGATGGGAAATAAATCAAATGCTCCAGGATTACTCAAGATAAAAGATCGATTGCGCACGGAGAAGGACTGCTCATTACATATCTTACACGCAGGCGGTAATTATACACTACATCACTCAGGATATGCGTACATATTCCTGACATGTTATTTAGGCTAGTGCACTTCTCCCAGTTCCTACATGATGCGCAAACAAGCTACTCCTCACAACCTATGTACATATAAACATATCGTACAAAGCGGTACATCGCATGGCGACTAAGCGTACTCAGTCGGAGATGTTGACGATCTCCTTTGCCCTGCCGAGGGTGAGGCGCAGCGAGGCTGGGGACTCGACCTCCTCCTCACTAATAGGCTCCAGACGTGAAGTGCTACGCCGAGTAGATGGAGCGGGCGCCAGAGGTGGAGCAACACGAATTAGCTCTTATGCTAATAACCGATTAGCGATCGCACCTAGTGGCTTCCTACAGTCAGCTGGCTCTGGTACCAAGCTTGTCACGACCGGTTTTCCAATAAAAATGTTTATTGAGAAACCGACCTTTTGAGTCCAGTATGAGGAAAATCCTCCTTACTGGCAGACAAAATCTTGATACAATAAGCCAGTAGCATATAATATATTACAAGGTCGAGCTAAGGCTGCTCAACAAATTATTACAAGCACGCCAATAATTATACATAATGGCGGATATGACACAGTGGTGTGGTGGCATACTACTGACTCGAGATAAAAGTGGTGGTGGAATATCACAGTGGAGAGTGGATAACATGACTCCTAAACTGGCAGCTCATCGAGCGTCGAGGTGAGGCTCGATGAATTTATTCGGGTAGCGGAAGCGGATGTAATACAACAACCAAATCCAGGATCACTCGAGACTGACTGGGACTCCTCTAGGCGTTGGACTCGCTATCGAACTCTTCATCCATGAGATCGCCTTCGTCAACATCTGGCCAAATCAACAAGCCAGGTGAGTACTTTGAAAGTACTCGCAAGACAGTTCAGACATAAGATATAACAAATGCATGCATGAATGCGTCATTAGTAATTGGTGTTGCACATTCAAATTAATAATTATTGGAACAACATGGTAAGTAAAAAAAGGAGTCGGGCGGTAGTCTTTCCGAAATCCCAACAAATTAATTGAAAAGCCGAACGGGTGTCTGGAGCGATGCCTCGAAGGGTGAACAAATAAATAATCATGCCGCAGTCAGGCGTCTAAGCGACACCACGAAAAGGGCTTATATTGAGAAGAAAATGACATGCGTGCCACAGTCGGACGTCGGAGCGACATCGCAGAAAGGGCTTATATCGTAGGTAAATAACAAGCATGCCATAGTCGGACGTCTGAGCGACATCACAGAAAGGGCTTATAATGAAAAGTAAATAACAGGCGTGCCACAGTCGAACGTCTGAGCGACATCACATAAAGGGCTTATACTGAAAAGTAAATAACAAGCGTGCCACAGTCGGACGTCTGAGCGACATCACAGAAAGGGCTTATACTGAAAAGTAAATAACAAGCGTGCCACAGTCGGACGTCTGAGCGACATCACATAAAGGGCTTATATCAAAAGTAAAGGACAATTGTGCCACAGTCGGACGTCTATGCGACATCGCAGAAAGGGCTTAAATTTCATTATTCATAACTGTTAAGCTCACAACGATATAATACTCATAGGAAATATTCAACACATAATAATAAACGGGTTAGTCCATCCACAGGAATAAGCATTTAACCGGACTTAACACTCATGTGGTTCACTGGAGTTTCTGTCACTGAGACTGACACTGGACAAGATAAGTTGAACACAGTACTTGGACATGGATAAGATGATTCAAGGATTTTTGACTCTGCAGATTTGTACTAAATTTCCCACATCCAACGGATTTCCGTAGTCACGAAGGACTAGTTCCGTTTACGGTATTTCGGAAGAAACACATCTAACCAGTACACACCCATCCCACCTCACGATGCCAGGAATCACCCTAGACCGCGTTCAAGAAAAACTTTGAGACGGGGAGATCACAATCTCGAATAGCATGGGATCAAATTTATATACGCGCGCTCTAAGGGGTGCCCCCCTCTCGATCCCAACCGGAAACACCCATGCTCCCTGACCGGATGACTGGCTTTAATCCAGGGCCATGTAACCATCATCACGGCCTCTCGATTTGGTGTGTACCAGGAAAGCGGTTTGCAACTTACTAATCCATATCCCTTGCGGAAAACATGTGGTAGTACAGGAAGGGAAAACGGATGGGAACTGGACTGATTCATGTTGACACTGGAGTCAAATAGTCTGGCATAAGACTGGCATGCTACAACACTGCCATCTTACCCATTCTCATGCCAACACATGGCCATGCAAACTCACATCCAACAACTAATGGATTTTCGAAACTCACTTGCCTCAACTTTGCATGTAATATGACATTCATCGAAATGCTCATAAATATGTCATGAAACTACTTAATGCAAACATGCCAATGACACTCATCATATCAAAAGTTCAAACATGCTTGCCTGGTTCAGAGTAGTCGGAGCCTAGCTCGGTGAAGTTCGCGGTTCCGTCACCTCCTTCGGTATCTACGGTGTAAAGAAACATACGCGCTAACGTAAATACCGTGAGGTGTACAAAAAAATATTCCAAATATTTTTCGAATAAATTTGATAAAAAACTAGACAAAAATTTAAAGAGGGCAGAAAAAGAATCAATCAAAGATCATTTTTTGTTTAAAAGTTATAAAGGTTTTAGTACAGGGACTCATTTGTGATGAAACAGAAAGTTTCCAGGGGCCAACTTATAAAAACAGAAAACGCTTCGTTTGAGAATACGCCGGCCCAGAGGGGAGACATACTTTGGTAGAAGGCGCCTTCAGAAAACGTTTCGTTTAAAAGAAAAGAGAGACTGACGAGGGGGTCCCACCCGTCAGGTTTGAAATTTCAAACGGGGGGAGTAACAGAGCGCGTCGGTGCCAGAGAGCTGCGGTGGTCGCCGGCGTCGATCCACGGTGAGTTAGGAGGATCGGAAGGTACCTACGTGCTCAATGTGTTCTTCCGCGTCGGTGGGTGGTGGTTGTGGTCGTCGGCGAGCACCACGTCGACGGCGGTCCTTGCTCCGGCGGACGGCGGCTCGGGTGGAGTTGGATCTCGTCGGGGAGGGCTGCGGAGGTCAAATTGAAGCTTGGGTTAGATCACTGGGTGCTCGAGGAGGCTACTGGCGAGGTTTGGGCGCCGGGGATGGCCTCACCGGAGTGGATCAAGTTGGAGGCCGAGGAGGATCGGGGCGGCCGGACTTGGGGAAGAAGGGCCCCTCGAGGCTCTTCAAGTGGCTGAGCGGGGTCTAGTGAGGTGGTGGAGATGTGCGGGGTCGAGAGCGAGCTCGGGGGCGCTATTTATAGCCGGTCCCAGGCGGTTGCCGTGAACGGGATAAGTCCGGCGAGTGATTACGGCGGCGCAGTGGCTGGATGGTTGGTTTAGGGCTTGAGCAACGTTTAGACCGAGCACTTACTCCATCCTGGTGCCTAACTCCGCAAGGCAGGGGCGGTTACGGCCTGTCCCCAACGGAACGGCCGTGCGGCACGTCGGCGGCAGAGAGCGCGCCCTGTGCGTGCCAGGCCACGGCGACGGTGCAGCGGGGTGTGCTGGCGTGCATGAGGCCACGCGGAGGGCAGGGGTGCGTTGGGCGGCGCCGAACGGCGTTGCGAGCTGGCGCTGTATTCTGTTGGCCGCCACGGGTGGTGCTGCCACCGCAGAAGCCGCCAACTCCGGCGATGCTCGCCGCCACCGACACCTGGAACCAGCCAAGTGCGCGTGCGGCGCTCTGGACAGGGAGGAGGGGCCGTGCACAACGCGCCAGGCGCACAGTTGACAGGTGACCGAACACTGACGAAGAAACGACACTGAAATCTTCTGGAACTCTGAATTTTTCTGAAAGTGCATAGTAACAGTGTTGGCCAGGTGTTCGACAGAATGATTTTGGTATGTGGGAGGCTCTCCTTGAGCTGAATTTTGGTGGGGTGGCCTCTCAGTGCATCTGGGGGCTGCCTGAATTTTGGTGGAATTTTTGGAGAAGAGAAGATATGAATTTCATCAAATTCGACAAATCTGGTCCAAACTTGCAGAGGCTGAAATTTGAAAAATTCGAAAAGAAGAAGAGTGGATCTTGATGGTTCTAGGTTGTGGGTGCTAAGGACTATCCAGAGGAGTTGTTTTGAGATCAAAACTCAACGGCAATTAGGTACTTGCTTTGAAAATCACCTAGGCTCAAAATAAATGACAGAATTGATTTGGGAGATAAAATAAATGAAATAAAATCCAAAAAATGGTTTGGACTTGTTGGAACAAAAAGTTTTAATTGCCCCAAAATGGAGGGAGGGGTTTTGGGAGGTTTTATCACATGAGGCATGGTAAAACCATGGGTGGTTTCAAAATGAGAGAAGTCCCAAAACTCCTAGGGTTTCTTTTTGAAGAAATAAATAAATCCCAAGAATTTATTTGAGAAGGGAATAATCAGAAGGAAGTTTTCATAATTCAAACACCAAAGTTGAAGAAGATACAAAGTAAAAAAAATCCTTGCCAAGGAAAATAAAAAGTTTTGAGAGAGAGGTTTTAGGAAGAATTTAAATGACCTTCTTCAAATCCAACAAGGTTTTTGCTGAAAACCAAATGAAATTTTTTGGAGTGTCACAGTTATACCTTCCGAAAGGAGCATTCTCAGAGCGGTTCGAGTTCGTAGAGGAAGTATTGGAAGTAGACGTTCTCACGACGGTAGTGGAAGTAGTGGTACACAGGCCGTAGTCGTACACACTCCGTAGAGGATCGGGGTCGCGGCGAGGAAATTGACATCCACGGGGTCGACGGTAGGGGCACACACGTTCGGAGAGGAACTCGGTGTTTCGTTGCAGTGTAGGGGTACACATTTCGAAGGTGAACATGACGAATTTGAAACCCTTTGGGGTTGTCGTGGTACTTGGGGTCTTCGGACTCGCCGATCTCGTACACTCGTAGGGGTACTTGCGTTTGCAATTCCATCTCCAGGGTCGTCACGTGTTCGAACTTGACGGGGCATGGGTGTTGTGGTACTTGTCGCGTTCTGGAACCGGAGTGGTACTTGGCAATATCCGGGACGGTCTTGGCGATTCCGGAGATGCAGTATAAGTACTTGACGCATCATCGCGTAGTCATCCTCATGGTCCTTGGGGCATCGTTGCTAGTTGGACTTGCCGGTCTTGAAGGCGGCGGTGGTTCCAGGGTACTTGACAAATGCATGTGGTTGCACCCGAGTCTTCGTACACTTGACGGGTCCGGAAGAGGAACTTGGCGACCAAGGGTGTTGTAGTTGCAGTCTTCACATCAACGAGAATAGGCAGCGAAGGAGGAAGCTTGAGCAGGGAAGTGGAGCACAGCAGGCGGCCGGAGATGGCAGATCATTAGCAGGCAGAGGGCCGACGGGAGGAGGCAGGCGAGGTGGATGTCCATGGCAGCGGAAGGAGAGGCAAAAGGCTGGACCATGCAGCAGCAGGCGAGGGGCTCCGGGACGGCATGGAGGTTGAGGAAGAAGAGCTCGAGGTGGCGCTGGAGCATGGTGGCACGGCGGCCGGACGAAGCAGGGGGGCTCGATGGAGGTCGCAGGCGAGGTGCGGAAGTAGCACAGGAGACGAGGCGACGCTAGGCCTAGGCTTGGGCGGAGCTCCTCGGGCTGGACGCTGGCAAGGAGGAAGAACCGCGGAGCAAGGTCGCGAGGAACGCAGGGGTGCGCAGGCGTCAGGGCTCCTCCCTGCGAGAGCTCACGCCTCCTGCGAGCTGCAGCACAAGGAAGAAGGGAGAGGACCCTGGGCGCGGGTGAGGGGACGGACGGCGACCGGTGCAGCGCTACGACGACCGCAAGGGGCGGCGCTGGTCGAGGGGAAAAGAGAGGCCGACGCAGGGTTCTTGCGTGCGGGGTCGAACGAGAGGAGAGAGGAGATCGATGGGGATCGGGTCGAGGGGAGAGGGAGTCGGGCTGCTGGTCTCCCTCTGGCGGCGCGAGGGGAGAGATGGAGCGAAAGGGAACGGGCTAGGGTTAGCGCTAGGGTTGGTGGGTGCGGCTGGGCCTTGGGCCAGCGTAGGGGGTAGGGAGGCCCAGGCTGCTAGGCTAGGCTGAACTCCTTTCTCTCATTTCTAAAACATAAAAAAAACAAAGAAGAGAAGAAAAAGGAAGGAGGTGAAAGGGGAAGAAGTTGGACATGCGGATAATTTCCTTGGACTCACAAAAATGTGCGGAATTTAAATAAAATGGCAAGAGGGATTTTGGAGAACAATAGATTCGCACATGTTGAATTTAATTCAACATGTTTGGATTTTGAAACCCACTCGAAAGGACTCTAAAAGGGCTGAGATTTTTAGAGGAGCCTCGATAAAAGAGATGAGAAATATTAGCAAGGTTTGAAGGTCAAACTCGAAGAGGAATAGACATGGGAATTATTTTGCACGTGTGTTATGATGATTCCAAATTAATGGAATATTTAATAGAGCTCCCTAAAATATTGGGAGGATATGTTATATAGAGAAGTCACCATGTGTGTTCCCTCAATTTAAATAGATCAACAGATCTATGCAATTTATTTAGTTGAATTAAAAAAATGACATGATGGCATGATGACATGATGCAATGCACACGATGCAAAGACATGGCAACAACAGCGAATAACTGGAAGACACCTGGCACATCAGTCTCGGGGCATTACTACACTCCACCACTACGAGAGGATCTCGTCCCGAGATCTAGAATGGCACCGGAGGGACAAAGGAAGAGAAAGAGGAGAGGTAAAACTAAGTTTCTTCTTTGACAAACGAGTGAAACCACGAACCTTGCAAAGATTAAACCATATAAATAAAGAATGCAACGAAGAAGAACACAGTTGAAAGCACTCCGGTAGGGAAGAGGAGCAAGGAATTACAAATTCGGACAGAATTCGGTTGAAAAGAGATGAAAGACTTGATAAAAAATGAAAGAGCTTGAGCAAAGGGGCACAACACTCCGGTTAAAAGGATAAGCATGACAAGGAAAAGAACAAGGTTTGAAGAGAGCAGCAACACAATGCCTCCGGAACAAAAGTAAGAATGGAATGGGATGAATGAAGGGAAACAAGATCTCGAGGGAGCACGCTTACAACAAATGTTAGAACGGAGTTGTTGGAAAACCAACAACGAAAGGAATAATCTTGATATGGTCTTATGGAATACATCTCAAAATTATGAGGTGAAAACCTGCCACTCACGGGAAGAAGAATTGGATTGGAATGAACAAGGAGACGAGAAAGTATTTCACCGGGAGGATAAAGAAGAAGTTGGGTCCTTTATAAGCACCATGGATAGCAACAATCCTCAGGGAAGGCTTTTGGTGAAATATAACCCAAGATAATTCCAACGAAGAGGTTGATGGATTTAAAATATCTCATACTTGATAACTTGTGAATCATGAAAACATGAACTCAAATTATCAAGAATGACATAATACCACCTCCAATGATACAGAAGAAAGAATTGCACTCCAGATTGCAAGATGAAGAAACTTAAGCTCCTTAGACAAGAATCTTGATGAACACTTCGAGAAGGAAATAAATCCTTGATGAACCATCATGTATAGCCTCCATGAAGAAACTCCAGCAACAAAAGAATAAAAAGAAAGAGAAATTGAAAACACAAGGTGAATCCTTGCAATGATTTAGATGGATCTTCGTGATGATATAATGCGGAAAACATGGAACTCTAGAAAAGAAAAGATAAGCAAATGAACCCGAGAATTTGATGAGCCTCCGGAATACGGAATTAATCACTTGGATGAAATAGAATAAGGATTACATTATGCTTATCCTTCACCAATTAAACTGATGACGAGCAAACGGATTGCATACAACTTATTCTCAAAGAAAGGATTAGGATAGACACGGCGCCAACTTGAGAAGGTCTTCAACGAACCACTGTAAGAATTGAAACAACGAATAAATTGATATGATAAATGAAGGAAGAAGAATCTTGAGCGAACCACCTTCAGAATTGAAAAAGAACGATTAAAACATGAAGAAACACCGGGAAGGATTAGCAATTAAACGAAGATGCTTGAGAGAATTTAGATCCAAGAGAACGAAGAGATTACGAGCTGATTAGAGAATCCTTGATTTAGACACCGGTAAGATTGGAGGATCACAAATGAAAGCTGAGAATGAATAAACCTGAATTGATGGACTCGGGATAATCAAACTGAGGAGACTCCTGAGTTGCTTCGGATGGGTGAAAAGAATTCTCATGATCGAAAACAATTATGAGAGGATGGCAACAAGCTAGAATCACGAATCTTGAAGAGAATGGAGGAAGATTTAAGAGAAACTCTTCTTCGGTCTTCGAAATCTAAGAATGACAACGAGAAACACCACCATGAATCGTTGAGACACTCCAGAATGATTAAAAGAGGAGAGGTTGAGCCAAAGATGAAAAGAATTTGAAAGATCTTGGAGAAAAACATATGACAGATGATGAATCATTCTTACGTCAAACTTTAAAAAGAATTTGATGGTAGCTTCGAGAAAATAAGAAGAGTCAGGTAAGATCCTGGGGAAAGACCTGTGGGTTAGGACCCAATCAAAAGATACACCGTTGAACGATTACTTGAAAAGAGAGATTGCACCAGTTGAATTAAAAGGCTTAAATGATATAACACCCTCAAAAGAGTTTGAACGAAAGCAGAGTGGTAACATGAATCTTCAAAATATCTTGAGCACTCCGGAACAATTGAATAGCGAGAGGTCAATGATAAAGAATTGCACCGGCATGAGAAGGTATTTGAAACGAGGAAAAAGGGATATGAGATCAACACTGAAAGCTTGATTTGAAACCACCGGAGATGAAAAGAATGAAGAATGACAAACTTGAAGCTCCATTAGAATCTTCATGAGAATCACCGGATAAGAACATTGACGGAAAAGGAATGGAGAGGCTTCACAACAATAAAATGATACTTGAATAAGAAATCTGTTTCCTTGAAGAAAAGGGTGGGAGGGAGGGAAAACAAAGGCAACATGGAGACGGATGAACAAACACCGTTCAGAAGAGACTGATACTTGATCTTACTGATGTTGAAATGATCGGATCCACTTGAAGAGAAAACACGCCGGTTGAAAAGGGTTGACATGACAATCTTGATTGCCAAGAGGGATTAGTATCCACATCGGAGTATGAGAACACCATTTGGGAAAGGTATGGAATCAACATTTGACTTCAAAGCAACTCGAATACCACAACTCAAAACAAAACAAGGATTGGCTTGCAGAATAAGCCGGAACAAACATATGATAGAGATTTCGTCTGAAGTTTTCGTGGTGGGGCCTACACGAGCTTGATCGTACAGCACCATCATGTACAAGGCAGTGCACATGACATACGAAGCGTCCCCGAGTCGGCATAGCCAAGGACTCTTTAAGACACAACGAGACCACTATAAAACCAACCGTGAATAGGCGGACCACTAGACGTCGAACCCCATATTGTTTCCGCATATATATTGACCGATGTTAGGAATGCCCTCCTATTATTAGCTGTCACACACATAAATTACGGCTTGCCACATGGCAAAAACAAGGAGAATAAGGCTTATAGTCGCCCTGCTTTTCTTGAAATTACAACGAAATGGGATTCCCCGGATCATAGAGCATGTGCAGAATGCAACGCATGTCCTTACCAGGTGGACTAATGTTTATACTCACCATAATCTCTCGGATTTCCTTCCAAAGGAGTGTCAATGGGTTTAGAAACTACTTTCAAAAGCAACGGGAAATGATTTTCTTTGACTTTCAGGGTCACAAATTCCTACTTAGGGCCGAATTTGAGGGTCCTCCGGGCCTTCTGCGCAAGCCAGAAGTATTTTCTAGATTCCCACGCTCGTCACGAGCATTTCAAATACTATTGGGTCCAAAATGGACTCCGAATGACAATGCTATGACCGTTTTAGTGAACACCGGTCCTTCATATGGCAGTCCATGAAAGAACTTCATTTTCTCGTGATGCGTTGTGGCGTGCCGCCCCAAAATTTTCTGTCCTCCATTGTGGAGATATTGTTTCCACATATATACTGACCGATGCCAGGAAAGCCGGAAGTAATTTTGTAGCTTCCCACGCTCGTCTCAAGCGTTTTGAGTACTTGTGGGTCCAGAACAGTTTTGGTGAACACCGATCCTTCATATGGTAGTCCTTGAAAGAACTTCACTTTCTCATGTCGTGTACTGGCGCGCTGCCCAAAATTTTTGTGTCCTCCATAGTGGAGATATTGTTTCCGCATATATATTGACCGATGTCAGGAATGCCCTCCTATTATTAGCAGTCACACACGTACGTTACGGCTTGCCACACGGCAAAAAAAGGAGAATAAGGCTTATAGTCGCCATGCTATTCTTGAATTGTCAACGAAATGGGATTCCCAGGATCATAGAGCATGTGCAGAATGCAACATTCGTCATTACCAGATGGACTAATGTTTATACTCACCATAACCTCTCGGATTTCCTTCCAAAGGAGTGCCAATGGGTTTAGAAACTTGTCTAAAAAGCAACGGCAAATGATGTTATTTGACTTTTAGGGTCAAAAATTCCCGCTTAGGGGCCGAATTTGAGGGTCCTCTGGGCCTTTTGCACAAGCCGAAATTGTTTTCTAGATTCCCACGCTCGTTGCAAGCATTTTCAATACTATTGGGTCCAAAATACACTCCGAATGACAAAGTTATGACCGTTTTAGTGAACACTCGTCCTTCATATGGTAGTGCTTGAAAGAACATCATGTTCTCGTGATACGTTGTGGCATGCCACCCCAAAATTATGTGTCCTCCATAGTGGAGATATTGTTTCCACATATATACTGACTGATGCCAGGAATGCCCTCCAATTATTGGCTGTCACACACGTACATTACGGCATGCCACACGGAAAAACAAGGAGAATAAGGCTTATTCTCGCATTATTTTTCCTTAATTTACAACCAAATGGGATTCCCTGGATCATAGAGCATGTGAAGAATGCAACGTTTGTCCTTACCAGGTGGGCTAATCTTTGTACTCACCATAATCTCATGGATTTCCTTCCGAAGGAGTGCCAATGGGTTCAGAAACTTTTTTGAAAAGCAGCGACAAATGATGTTCTTTGACTTTCAGGGGCAAAAAGTCCTACTTAGGGGACGAATTTGCGGGTCCTCCGGGACTCCTACGTAAGCCTGAAGTATTTTTCTAGAATCCCACACTCGTCGCGAGCATTTTGATTACATGTGGGTCTGAAACAGACTCCGAATGACAAAGTTATCACCATTTTAGCCAACACCGGTCCTTCATACGGCAGTGCTGGAAAGAATTTTATTTTCTTGAGATGCATTCTGGCGCGCCGCCCCAAAATTGTGTGTCTTCCATAGTGGAGATATTGTTTCCACATATATATTGACCGATGCCAGAAATGCCCTCCTATTATTGGCTGTCACACAGGTACATTACGGCGTGCCACACGACAAAAAAAGGAGAATAAGGCTTATAGTCGCCTTATTTTCTTGAATTTACAACCAAATGGGATTCCCCGGATCATAGGGCATGAGCAGAATGCAACGTTTGTCCTTACCCGGCAGACTAATGTTTATACTCACCATAATCTCTCGGATTTCCTTCCAAAGGAGTGCCAATGGGTTCAGAAACTAGTTTGAAAAGCAAGGGCAAATGATGTTCTTTGACTTTCAAGGTCAAAAATTCCTACTTAGGGGCCGGAAGTATTTTCTAGATTCCCACGCTCGTCGCGAGCATTTCAAATACTATTGGGTCTGAAATGGACTCCGAATGACAAAGCTATGACCGTTTTAGTGAACACTGGTCCTTCATATGGCAGCCCTTGAAAGAACTTCATTTTCTCATGAAGCGTTCTAGCGCGCTGCCCAAAAATTTTGTTTCCTCCATAGTGGAGATATTGTATGCACATATATATTGACTCATGCCAGGAATGCCCTCCTATTATTGGCTGTCACACACGTGCGTTACAGCATGCCACACGGCAAAAACAAGGAGATTAAGTCTTATAGTTGCCTCATTTTCTAGAATTTACAACCAAATGGGATTCCCCGGATTGTAGAGCATGTGAAAAATGCAATGTTTCTCCTTACCAGGTGGACTAATGTTTATACTCACCATAACCTCTTAGATTTCCTTCCAAAGGAGTGCCAATGGGTTAAGAAACTAGTTTGAAAAAGCAGGGGCAAACGATGTTCTTTGACTTTGAGGGGCAAAAAGTCCTTCACCAGGGCCAAATTTGAGGGTCATCCGGGCCTCCAGTGCAAGCCGGAAGTATTTTCTAGCTTCCCACACTCGCCGTGAGCATTTTGGGTACTTGTGGGTCCAGAACAGACTCAGAATGACAAAGTTATGACTGATCCTTCATATGGTAGTCCTTGAAAGAACTTCACTTTCTCGTGACGCGTACTGGCACGTTGCCCAAAAATTTTGTGTCCTCCATAGTGGAGATATTGTGTCCGCATATATATTGACCGATGTTAGGAATGCCCTCCTATTATTAGCTGTCACACACGTAAATTACGGCTTGCCACAAGGCAAAAACAAGGAGAATAAGGCTTATAGCCGCCCTGCTTTTCTTTAATTTACAACGAAATGGGATTCCCCGGATCATAGAGCATGTGCAAAATGCAACGCATGTCCTTACTAGGTGGACTAATGTGTATACTCACCATAATCTCTCGGATTTCCTTCCAAAGGAGTGTCAATGGGTTTAGAAACTACTTTCAAAAGCAACGGGAAATGATTTTCTTTGACTTTCAAGGTCACAAATTCCTACTTAGGGCCGAATTTGAGGGTCCTCCGGGCCTTCTGCGCAAGCCAGAAGTATTTTCTAGATTCCCACGCTCGTCGCGAGCATTTCAAATACTATTGGGTCCGAAATGGACTCCGAATGACAATGCTATGACCGTATTAGTGAACACCGGTCTTTCATATGGCAGTCCATGAAAGAACTTCATTTTCTCGTGATGCATTGTGGCGCGCCGCCCTAAAATTTTGTGTCCTCCATTGTGGAAATACTGTTTCCACATATATATTGACTGATGCCAGGAATGCCCTCTAATTATTGGCTGCCACACACGTACGTTACGACATGCCACACGGAAAAAACAAGGAGAATAAGGCTTATTCTCGCCTTATTTTTCCTTAATTTACAACCAAATGGGATTCCCCGGATCATAGAGCATGTGTAGAATGCAACATTTGTCCTTACCAGGCCGACTAATGTTTATACTCACCATAATCTGTCAGATTTCCTTCCAAAGGAGTGCCAATGGGTTCAGAAACTTGTTTGAAAACCAGCGGCAAATGATGTTCTTTGACTTTCAGGGGAAAAACTCCTACTTAGGGGCCGAATTTGAGGGTCCATCGGGACTATTGCAAAAGCCGGAAGTATTTTCTAGATTCCCATGATCGTCGCGAGCATTTTGATTACTTGTGGGTCCAAAACGGACTCCGGATGACAAAGTTATCACAATTTTAGTGAACACAGGTTCTTCATATGGCAATGCTTGAAAGAACTTCATTTTGATGAGAGGCGTTCTGGCGCGCCACCCCAAAATTGTGTTTCTTCCATTGCGGAGATATTGTTTCCACATATATATTGACCGATGCCAGGAATGCCCTCCTATTATTGCATATCACACAGGTACATTACGGCGTGCCACACGGCAAAAAAGGAGAATAAGGCTTATAGTCGCCTTATTTTCTTGAATTTACAACCAAATGGGATTCCCCGGAGCATAGAGCATGTCCAGAATGCAACGTATGTCCTTACCAGGCGGACTAATGTTTATACTCGCCATAATATCTCGGATTTCCTTCCAAAGGAGTGTCATTGGGTTTAGAAACAAGTTTGAAAAGCAACGACAAATGATGTTCTTTGACTTTCAGGGTAAAAAATTACTACTTAGGGGCCGAATTTGAGGGCCTTCTACGCAAGCCAGAAGTATTTTTTAGATTTCCACGCTCATCGCGAGCATTTCAAATACTATTGGGTCCGAAATGGACTCCGAATGACAAAGCTATGACGGTTTTAGTGAACACCGGTCCTTCATATGGCAGTCCTCCAAAGAACTTCATTTTCTCATGACACGTTCTGGGGCGCTGCCCCGAAATTCTGCGTCCTCCATAGTGAAGATATTGTTTCCACATATATATTGACTCATGCCAGGAATGCCCACCTATTATTGGTTGTCACACACATACGTTATGGCATGCCACACGGCAAAAACAAGGAGAATAAGTCTTATAATAGCCTTATTTTCTAGAATTTACAGATCCTACACGAGAAAGTGAAGTTCTTTCAAGGACTACCATATGAAGGATCGGTGTTCAGCAAAACAGTTCTCGTGACGCGTCCTGGCGCGCCGACCGAAATTTTTGTGTCCTCCATAGTGGAGATATTGTTTCCGCATATATATTGACCGATGTCAGGAATGCCCACCTATTATTAGCTATCACACACGTACATTATGCCTTGCCACATGGCAAAAACAAGGACAATAAGGCTTATAGTCGCCTTGCTTTTCTTGAATTTACAACAAAATGGGATTCCCAGGAGCGTAGAGCATGTGCAAAATGCAACATTTCTCCTTACCAGATGGACTAATGTTTTAATCACCATAGTCCCTCGGATTTCCTTCCAAAGGAGTGCCAATGGGTTTAGAAACTTGTCTAAAAAGGAACGGCAAATGATGTTCTTTGACTTTTGGGGTAAAAAATTCCTGCTTAGGGGTCGAATTTGAGGGTCCACCGGCCCTTTTGTGCAAGACAAAAGTATTTTCTAGGTTCCCACGCTCGTCGCGAGCATTTCGAATACTATTGTGTCCGAAATGCACTCCAAATGACAAAGTTATGACCGTTTTAGTGAACGCCGGTCCTTCATATGGTAGTGCTTGAAAGAACATCATTTTCTTGTGATGCGTTGTGGCGCGCTGCCCCAAAAATATGTGTCCTCCATTGTGGAGATATTGTTTCCACATATATACTGACCGACGCCAGAATGCCCTCCAATTATTGGCTGTCACACACATACATTACGGCATGCCACACGGCAAAAAATAAGGAGAATATGGCTTATTCTTGCCTTATTTTTCCTTAATTTACAACCAAATGGGATTCCCCGGATCATAGAGCATGTGTAGAATGCAACGTTTGTCCTTACCAGGCCGACTAATGTTTATACTCACCATAATCACTCAGATTTCCTTCCAAAGGATGCCAATGGGTTCAGAAACTTTCAGGGGTAAAAAGTCCTACTTAGGGGCGCCGCGAGCATTTTGGTTAGTTGTGGGTCCAAAACGGACTCCGAATGACAAAGTTATCACCATTTCAGTGAACACCGGTTCTTCATGGCAGTGCTTGAAAGACCTTCATTTTCTTGAGAGGCATTCTACCGCGCCGCCCCAAAATTGTGTGTCTTCCATAGTGGAGCTATTGTTTCCACATATATATTGACCGATGCCAGGAATGCCCTCCTACAATTGCCTGTCACAGAGGTACATTATGGCGTGCCACACGGCAAAAAAGGGAGAATAAGGCTTATAGTCGCCTTATTTTCTTGAATTTGCAACCAAATGGGATTCCCCGGATCATAGAGCATGTCCAGAATGCATCGTTTGTCCTTACCAGGTGGACTAATGTTTATACTCACCATAATCTCTTGGATTTCCTTCCAACGGAGTGCCAATGGGTTCAAAAACTAGTTTGAAAAGCAATGGCAAATGATGTTCTTTGACTTTCAGGGTCAAAAATTCCTACTTAGGGGCCGAATTTGAGGGTCCTCTAGGCCTTCTGCGCAAGCCATAAGTATTTTCTAGATTCCCATGCTCGTCGCGAGTATTTTGAATACTATTAGGTCCGAAACGGACTCCGAATGACAAAGTTAAGACTGTTTTGGTGTACACCCGCCCTTCATATGGTTGTGCTTGAAAGAACTTCATTTTCTCATAACGTGTTCTAGTGCGCCGCCCTAAAATCGAGTGTCCTCCATAGTGGAGATATTGTTTCCACATATATGTTGACTCGTGTCAGGAATGCCCTCCTATTATTAGCTGTCACACATGTACCTTACGCCATGCCACATGGCAAAAACAAGGAGAATAAGGCTTATAGTCGCCCTGTTTTTCTTGAATTTACAACCAAATGGGATTCCTCGAATCATAGAGCATGTGCAGAATGCAACGTTTCTCCTTACCAGGCGGACTAATGTTTATACTCATCATAATCTCTCGGATTTCCTTCTAGCGGAGTGCCAATGGGTTCAGAAACTTGTCTAAAAAGCAACGTCACATGATATCCTTTGACTTTCAAGGTCAAAAATTCCTGCTTAGGCGCCGAATTTGAGGGTCCTCCGGGCCTTCTGTGCAAGTCGAAAGTATTTTCTAGATTCCCACGCTCACCGCGAGTATTTCGAATACAATTGGATCCAAAATGGACTCCGAATGACAAAGTTATGACCGTTTTAGGGAACACCGGTCCTTCATATGGCAGTCCTTGAAAGAACTTTGTTTTCTCATGAGGCGTTCTGGCGCGTTGCCCGAACGTTTTCTGTCCTCCATAGTGGAGATATTGTTTCCACATATATACTAACTCATGCCAGGAATTCCCTTCTATTATTGGCTGTCACACACGTACGTTACAACATGCCACACGGCAAAAATAAGGAGAATATGGCTTATAGTCACCTTATTTTCTTGAATTTACAACCAAATGGGATTCCCCGGATCATAGAGCATGTGCAGAATGCAAAGTTTGTCCTTACAGGCGGACTAATGTTTATACTCACCATAATGAAGATATTCTTTCCACATATATATTTACCAATATAGGAATGCCGTCCTATTATTGGCTGTCACAAACGTACGTTACGGCATGCCACGCGGCAAAAAAGGAGAATAAGGCTTATAGTCGCATTATTTTCTTGAATTTACAACCAAATGGGATTCCCCGGATCATAGAGCATGTGCAGAATGCAATGTTTATCCTTACCAAGCAGACTAATGTTTATAATCACCATAATATATCGGATTTCCTTCCAAAGGAGTGCCAATGGGTTCAGAAACTAGTTTGAAAAAGTAGGGGCAAATGATGTTCTTCGACTTTCAGGGGAAAAATGTCCTGCAAGTGGGGCGAATTTGAGGGTCCTCCGGGCCTCAAGTGCTAGCCGGAAGTATTTTCTAGATTCCCACGCTTGTTGTGAGCATTTTGAGTACTTGTGGGCACAGAACAAACTCTGAATGACAAAGTTATGACCGTTTTTGTGAAGACCGATCCTTCATATGGAAGTCCTTGAAAGAACTTCACTTTCTCATCAAGCGTACTCGCGCGCCGCCCAAAAATTTTGTGTCCTCCATAGTGGAGATATGTTTCCGCATATATATCGACCGATGTCAGGAATGCCCTCCTATTGTTGGCTGTCACACACGTATGTCATGGCTTGACACACGGCAAAAAAGGAGAATAAGGCTTATAGTCGCCTTGTTTTTCTTGAATTTACAAAGAAATGGGATTCCTAGGATCATAGAGCATGGGCAGAATGCAACATTTGTCCTTACCAGGCGAGTAATGTTTATACTCACCATAATCCCTTGGATTTCCTTCCAGAGGAGTGCCAATGGGTTCAGAAACTTGTCTAAAAAGCAACGGCAAATGATGTTCATTGACTTTCAGGGTCAAATATTCCTGCTTAGGGGGCGAATTTGAGGGTCCTCCGGGCCTTCTGCGCAAGCCGAAAGTATTTTCTAGATTCCCGGGCCTCCTCCGGGCCTTCGTCGCGCGCATTTTAAAAGCACACCGAGTGACAAAGGTATGACCATTTCAGTGAACACCGGTCCTTCATATGGCAGTCCTTGAAAGAACTTCATTTTCTCATGATGCGTTCTGGCGCACTCCCCAAAAATGTTGTGTCCTCCATAGTGGAGATATTGTTTCCACATATATATTGTCTCATACAGGATTGCCCTCCTATTATTGGCTGTCACACACGTACATTACGACATGCAACATTGCAAAAACAAGGAGAATAAGGCTTATAGTCACCTTATTTTCTTGAATTTACAACCGAATGGGATTCCCCGGATCATAGAGCATATGCAAAATGCAACATTTGTCCTTACCAGGCAGACTAATGTTTATACTCACCATACTCTCTCGGATTTCCTTCCAAAGTAGTGCCAGTGGGTTCAGAAACTTGTTTGAAAAGTAGTGGCAAATGATGTTGTTTGACTTTCAGGGGCCAAAAGTCCTCCTTAGGGGCCGAATTTGAGGGTCACCCAGGACTCCTGCATAAGCCAAAAGAATTTTATACATTCCCACGCTCATCGCGAGCATTTTGATTACTTGTCAGTCTGAAGCGGACTCAGAATGACAAAGTAATGACCGTTTTAGTGAACACCGATCCTTCATATGGCAGTGCTTGAAAGAACTTCATTTTCTCATGATGCGTTCTAGTGCGCCGCCCCTAAATTGAGTGTCCTTGATAATGGAGGTATTGTTTCCACATATATATTCACGGCTAACATGAATGCCCTCCTATTATTGGTTGTGACACACGTACATTACAGCATGCCACACGACAAAAGAAGGAGAATAAGGCTTATAGTCGCCTTATTTTCTTGAATTTACAACCAAATGGGATTCCCAGGATCATAAAGCATGTGCAGAATGCAACATTTCTCTTGACCAGGCGGACTAATGTTTATACTCCTCCATAAGCCGGATGTATTTTCTAGATTCGCACGCTCATCGCGAGCATTTTGATTACTTGTGGGTCCGAAATGGACTCCAAATGACAAAGTTATGACCATTTTTGTGAATACCGGTCCTTTATATGGCAGTCCTTGAAATAACTTCATTTTCACGTGACGCCTTATTTTCTTTAATTTACAACCAAATGGGATTCCCCGGATCATAGAGCATGTGCAAAATGCAACATTTGTCCTTAGTAGGCAGACTAATGCTTAAACTCACCACAAACTCTCGGATTTCCTTCCAAAGGAGTCCCAATGGGTTCAAAAACTTGTCTGAAAATCAGCAGCAAATGATGTTTTTCTGACTTTCAGGGGCAAAAAGTCCTCCTTAGGGGCAAAATTTGAGGGTCCTTCTGGCCTCCTGCACAAGCCGGAAGTATTTGCTAGATTCCCACACTGGTCACGAGCAATATCAGCACTTGTGGGTCCAAAATAGAGTCCAAATGACAAAGTTATGACTGTTTTTGTCAACGCCGGTCCTTTATATGGCAGTTCTTGAAAGAACTTCATTTTCACATGATGCGTTCTGGCACGCCGCCCCAAAATTTTGGTTCCTCCATAGTGGATATATTGTTTCCACATATATATTGACCAATGCCAGGAATACCCTCCTATTATTTCCTGTAACACACTTATGTTACAGCAAGCCACACGGCAAAAACAATGAGAATAAGGCTTACAATCGCCTTATTTTCTTGAATTTACAACCAAATGGGATTCCCCAGATCATAGAGCATGTGTAGAATGCAACATTTTCCCTTACTAGGCAGACTAATGTTTATACTCACCATAATCTCTCGGATTTCCTTCCAAAGGAGTGCCAATGGTTTCAGAAACTTGTTTGAAAAGCAGCCAAAAATGACGTTCTTTGACTTTCAGGGGTAAAAAGTCCTACTTAGGGGCCAAATTTGACGGTCCTCCGGGCCTCTTGTGCAAGCCGAAAGTCTTTTCTAGATTCCAACACTCGCCGCAAGCATTTTGAATACTTGTGGGTCTGAAACGGACTCCGAATGGCAAAGTTATGGCCGTTCTTGTGAACACCAGTCCTTTATATGGCAGTCCTTGGAAGAACTTCATTTTCTCGTGACGCCTTATTTTCTTGAATTTACAGCTAATTGGGATTCCCCGGATCATCGCGCATGTGCAGAATGCAACGTTAGTCCTTTCCAGGCGGACTAATGTTTATACTGACCATAATCTCTCGGATTTCCTTCCAAAGGAGTGCTAATGGGTTCAGAAACTTGTCTGAAAAGCGGTGGCGAATGATGTTCTTTGACTATCAGAGGCAAAAAGTCCTTAGGGGGGCGAATTTGAGGGTCCCCCGGGCCTCCTGCGTAAGACAGAAGTATTTTCTGGATTCGCACGCAAGTCGCGAGCATTTTGAGTACTTGTGGTTTTGAGATGGACACCGAATGACAAACTTATGGCCATATTTTAGAACATTGGTCCTTTATATGGCAGTCCTTGAAAGAATTTCATTTTCTCGTGACGCGTTCTGGCACGCCGCCCCAAAATTTTGTGTCCTCCATAGTGGAGATATTGTTTCCACATATATATTGACCGATGACTGGAAGGCCATCCTATTATTGGTTGTCATACATGTACGTTACGGTATGCCACACGGCAAAAACAAGGAGAATAATGATTATAGTCGCCTTATTTTCTTGAATTTACAACCGAATGGGATTCCTCGGATCATAGAGCATGTGCAATATGCAACATTTATCCTTAACAGGCATACTAATGTTTATACTCACCATAATCCACCGGACTTCCTTCCAAAGGAGTGCCAATGGGTTCAGAAACTTGTCAGAAAAGAAATGGCAAATGATGTTATTTGACATTCAGGGGCAAAAAGTCCTGCTTATGGGCCGAATTTGATGGTCCTCCGGGCCTCCTGTGCAAGCTGGATGTATTTTATAGATTCCCACGCTCGTCAAGAGCATTTTGAGTAATGGACTTCAAATGACAAAGTTATGGCCGTTTTTTTGAACACTGGTCCTTTATGTGGCAGTCCTTGAAAGAATTTCATTTTCTCGTGACGCATTTTGGCACCCCGTCCCAAAATTTTGTGTCCTCCATAGTGGAGATATTTTTTCCACATATATATTGATTGATGACAGGAATGTCCTCCAATTATTGGTTGTCACACATGTATGTTACGGCAGGCCACACGACAAAAACAAGGAGAATAAGGCTGACAGTCGCCTTATTTTCTTGACTTTACAACGAAATGGCATTCCCCGGATCATAGAGCATGTGCAAAATGCAACGCTTATCCTTACCAGGTAGACTAATATTTATACTCACCATAATCTCTCAGATTTCCTTCCGAAGGAGTGTCAATGTGTTCAGAAACTTTTTTGAAAAGCAACGGCAAATGATGTTATTTGACTCTCAGGGGCAAAAAGTCCTACATGGGGCTGAATTTGAGGCTCCTCCAGGCCTCCTACACAAGCTGGAAGTATTTTCTAGATTCCCGCGCACGTCGCGAGCATTTTGAGTCCTTCTGGGTCCAAAACGGACTCTGTATGACAGAGTAATGACCGTTTTAGTGAACACCGGTCCTTTATATGGCAGTCCTTAAAAGAACTTCATTTTCTCATGACGCGTTCTCGCACACTGCTCCAAAATTTTGTGTCCTCCATAGTGGAGATATTGTTTCCACATATATATTGACCGATGCCAAGAATGCCCTCCTATTATTGCTTGTAAAACACTTATGTTACGGCATGCCACATGGCAAAAACAAGGAGAATAATGCTTATAGTCGCCTTATTTTCTTGAATTTACGACCAAATAGGATTCCTTGGATTATAGAGCATGCGCAGAATGTAATGCGTGTCCTTACCATAATCTCTCGGATTTCCTTCCCAAGGAGTGCCAATGGGTTCATAAATTTGCCTGAAAAGCAACGACAAATGATGTTCTTTGACTTTCAGGGTTAAAAAGTCCTGCTTAGGGGCTGAATTTGACGGTCCTCTGGGCCTCCTACGCAAGTCGGAAGTATTTCTTGATTTCCATGATCTCCGCGAGCATTTGGAGTACTTGTGGGTCTGAAACGGACTCCAAATGACAAAGTTATGACCTTTTTCTGAACACCAGTCCTTTATATGGTAGTCCTTGAAAGAACTTCATTTACTTATGACGCGTTATGGCATGCCGCCCCAAAAATTTGTGTCCTCCATAGTGGAGATATTGTTTCCGCATATATATTGACCGATGCCAGGAATGCGCTCCTATGATTGGCTATAACAGACGTACGTTATGGCATGCCACACAACAAAAACAAAGAGAATAAGGCTTACATTCGCCTTATTTTCTTGAATTTATAACCCAATGGGATTCCCCGGATCATAGAGCATGTGGAGAATGCAACATTTGTCCTTACCAGGCAGACTAATGTTTATACTAACCATAATCTCTCGGATTTCCTTCCAAAGGTGTGCCAATGGGTTGCGGCAAATGATGTTCTTTGACTTTCAGGGGAAAAAGTCCTGCCTATGGGCTGAATTTGAGGGTCCTCCGACACAAGATGGATGTATTTTCTAGATTCCCATGGTCGGTGCGAGCATTTTAAGTACTTGTGGGTCCGAAACTGACTTTGAATAACAAGGTTATGACCGTTTTAGTGAACACCAGTCCTTTATATGGAAATCCTTGAAAGAATTTCATTTTCTTGTGACACGTTTTGGCGCCAACCCAAAGATTCCGTCCTCCATAGTGAAAATATTGTTTACACATATATATTACCTGATGCCAGGAATGCTGTCCTATTATTGGATGTCACACGGCAAAAACTAGGAGAATAAGGCTTATAATCGCCTTACTTTCTTGAATTTACAACCAAATGGGATTCCCCGGATCAAAGAGCATGTGCAGAATGCAATGTTTGCCCTTACTAGGCGGACTAATGTTTATACTCACCATAATCTCTCGGATTTCCTTCCAAAGGAGTGCCAATGGGTTCAGAAACTTATCTGAAAAGCAATGGCAAATGATGTTCCTTGAATTTCAGGGGCAAAAAGTCCTGCTTAGGGGCCAAATGACGGTCCTCCGGGCCTCCTGCGCAAGCCGAAAGTCTTTTCTAGATTCCCACGGTCACCGCGAGTGTTGTGAGTACTTGTGGGTCCGAAAAGGACTCCGAATGACAAAGTTATGACCATTTTTGTGAACACCGGTCCTTTATATGACAGTCCTTTAAAGAACTGCATTTTATTGTGACGGCTTATTTTCTTGAATTTGGAACCAAATGGGATTTCCCGGATCATAGAGCATGTGCAAAATGCAATGTTTGTCCTTTCCAGGAGGACTAATGTTTATATAGACCATAATCTCTCGGATTTCATTCCAAAGGAGTGCCAATGGGTTCAGAAACTTGCCTGAAAAGCGATGGCGAATGATGTTCTGTGACTATCAGGGGCAAAAATTCTTGCTTAGGGGCCAAATTGGAGGGTCCTCCGGGCCTCCTGCACAAGCCGGATGTATTTTCTAGATTCCCACGCTCGTCGTGAGCCTCTTGAGTACTTGTGGGTCCAAAACGGACACCGAATGACAAAGTTATGGCCGTTTTTTGAAACACCGGTCCTTCATATGGTAGTCATTGAAAGAATTTCATTTTCTCGTGAGGCGTTCTGGCGCGCCGCCCCAAAATTTTGTGTCCTCCATACTGGAGATATTGTTTCCACTTATATATTGATCGCTGATAGGAATGCCCTCCTATTATTTCCTATAACACACGTACGTTACGGCATGCCACATTGCAAAATAAGGAGAATAAGACTTACAATCGCCTTATTTTCTTGAATTTGCAACCAAATGGTATTCCATAGATAATAGAGCATGTGCAGAATGCAACGTTTATCCTTACCAGGCGGACTAATGTTTATACTCACCATAATCTCTCGGATTTCCTTCCAAAGGAGTGCCAATAGGTTCAGAACCTTGTCTGAAAAGCAACAGCAAATGATGTTCTTTGACTTTCAGGGGCAAAAAGTCCTGCTTAGGGGATAAATTTGAGGTTTCTTCGGCCCTCCTGCCCAAGCTGGAAGTATTTTCTAGATTGCCACACTCGCCGCGAGCATTTGGAGTACTTGTGGGTCCAAAATGGGCTCCAAATGACAAAGTTATGACCATTTTGTAAACGCCGGTCCTTTATATGGTAGTCCTTGAAAGAACTTCATTTTCTCGTGACGCGTTCTGGCATGCCGCCCCCAAATTTTGTGTCCTCCATAGTGGAGATATTGTTTCCACATATATATTGACCGATGCCAGGAATGCCCTCCAATTATTGCCTGTAACACACGTACGTTACGACATTCCACACTGCAAAAACAAGGAGAATACAGCTTAAAGTCGCCTTATTTTCCTGAATCTACAACCAAATGGGATTCCCCGCGTCATAGAGCATGCGCTGAATGCAACGTTTGTCCTTACTAGGCAGACTAATGTTTATACTCAACAAAATCTCTCGGATTTCCTTCCAAAGGAGTGCCAATGAGTCCAGAAAGTTGTCTGAAAAGTAGCGGGAAATGATGTTCTTTAACTTTCAGGGGAAAAAAGTCCTGCTGAGGAGTCGAATTTGAGGTATTTCCAGGCATCCTATGAAAGCTGGAAGTATTTTCTAGATTCCCACGCTCTCTGCGAATATTTTGAGTACTTTTGGGTCCGAAACGGACTCGGCATGACAAAGTTATGACCGTTTTTGTGAACACTGGTCCTTTATATGGCAGTCCATGACAGAACTTCATTTTCTCGTCACACGTTCTAGCGTGCCGACCCAAATTTTTGAGTTCTCCATACTGGAACATTGTTTCCTCATATATATGAACCGATGTTAGGAATGCTCCTCTTTTTGGTTGTCACACACGTACGTTACGACATGTCACACGGCAAAAACAAGGAGAATAAGGCTTACAGTCGCCTTGCTTTTCTTGCATTTACAATGAAATGGGATTCCCAGGATCATAGAGCATGTGCAGAATGCAACATTACTCCTTACAAGACGGACTAATGTTTTAATCACCATAATACCTCGGATTTCCTTCCAAAGGAGTGCCAATGGGTTTAGAAACTTGTCTAAAATGGAACGGCAAATGATGTTCTTTGACTTTCGAATGACAAAGTTATGACCGTTTTAGTGAACACCGGTCCTTCATATGGTAGTGTTTGAAAGAACACCATTTTCTCGTGATGCGTTGTGGCACGCCACCCCAAAATTATGTGTCCTCCATAGTGGAGATATTGTTTCCACATATATACTGACCGATGCCAGGAATGCCCTCCAATTATTGGCTATCACACACGTACGTTACGGCATGCCACATAGCAAAAACAAGGAGAATAAGGCTTATTCTCGCCTTATTTTTCTTTAATTTCCAACCAAATGGGATTCCCTAGATCATAGAGCATGTGCATGATGCAATGTTTGTCCTTACGAGGTGGGCTAATGTTTGTACTCACCATAATCTCACGGATTTCCTTCCAAAGGAGTGCCAATGGGTTAAGAAACTAGTTTGAAAAAGAAGGGGCAAATGATGTTCTTTGACTTTTAGGGGCAAAAGTCCTACATGGGGGCCAAATTTGAGGGTCCTCCGGGCCTCCTGGACAAGCAGGAAGTATTTTCTAGCTTCCCACGCTCGTTGCGAGCGTTTTGAGTACTTGTGGGTCCAGAACAGACTCCGAATGACAAAGTTATGACCGTTTTGGTGAACACCGATCCTTCATATGACAGTGATTGAAAGAACTTCAATTTATCGTGACGAGTACTGGCGCACCGCCCAAAACTTTTGTGTCCTACATAGTGGAGATATTGTTTCCGCATATATATTGACCGATGTCAGGAATGCCCTCCTATTATTAGCGCTCACACATCTACATTACGGCTTTCCACACGGCAAAAACAAGGAGAATAAGGCTTATAGTCGCCTTGCTTTTCTTCAATTTACAACAAAATGGGATTCCCAGGATCATAGAGCATGTGCAGAATGCAACATTTGTCGTTACCAGATGGACTAATGTTTATACTCACCATAATCTCTCGGATTTCCTTCCAAAGGAGTGCCAATGGGTTTAGAAACTTGTCTAAAAAGCGACGACACATGATGTTCTTTGACTTTCAGGGTCAAAAATTCCTTCTTGGGGGTCGAATTTGAGGGTCCTCCTGGCCTTTTGCGCAAGCCGAAAGTATTTTCTAGATTCCCATGCTCATCGCGAGCATTTTGAATAATATTGGGTCCGTAATGCACTCCGAATGACAAAGTTATGCCCGTTTTAGTGCTTGAAAGAACATCATTTTCTGGTGATGCATTTTGGCGCACCACCCCAAAATTATATGTCCTCCATAGTGGAGATATCGTTTCCACATATATACTAACCGTTGCCAGGAATGCCCTCCAATTATTGGCTGTCACACATGTACGTTACGGCATACCACACGGCAAAAAGAAGGAGAATAAGGGTTATTCTCACCTTATTTTTCCTTAATTCGCAACCTAGTAGGATTCCCCGGATCATAGAGCATGTGCAGAATGGAAAGTTTGTCCTTACCAATGTTTGTACTCACCATAATATCTCGGATTTGCTTCCAAAGGAGTGCCAATGGGTTCACACACTTGTTTGAAAAGTAGCGGCAAATGCTGTTCTTTGACTTTCGGGTGCAAAAAGACCTACTTAGGGCCGAATTTCAGGATCCTCCTGCGTAAGACGGAAGTATTTTCTAGATTCCCACGCTCATCGCGAGCATTTTGAGTACTTGTGGGTCCGAAACGGACACCAAATGACAAAGTTATCACCATTTGTGTCAACACCGGTCCTTCATATGGCAGTGCTTGAAAGAACTTCATTTTCTTGAGACGCTTTCTGGTGCGCTACCCCAAAATTGTGTGTTTTCCATAGTGGGCTGTCAGAAAGGTAAATTATGGCGTGCCACACGGCCAAAAAAGGAGAATAAGGCTTATAGTCGCCCTATTTTCTTGAATTTACATCCAAATGGGATTCCCCGGATCATAGAGCATTTGCAGAATGCAACGTTTGTCCTTACCAGGCGTATTAATGTTTATACTCACCATAATCTCTCGGATTTCCTTCCAAAGGAGTGCCAATGGGTTTTGAAACTAGTTTGAAAAGCAACGGCAAATGATGTTCTTTGACTTTCAGGGTCAAAAATTCCTACATAGGGGCCGAATTTGAGGGTCCTCCGGGCCTTCTACGCAACCCGGAAGTATTTTCTAGATTCCCACGCTCGTTCCGAGCATTTGAGATACTATTCGGTCCGAAAACGACTCCGAATGACAAAGTTATGACCGTTTTAGTGAACACCAGTCCTTCATATGGATGTCCTTGAGACAACTACATTTTCTCATGACGCGTTCTAGCGCGCTGCTCGAAAATTTTGTGACCTCCATAGTGGAGATATTGTTTCCACATATATATTGACGCATGCTAGGAATGCCCTCCTATTATTGGCTGCCACACATGTACTTTATCGCATGCCACACAGCAAAAACAAGGAGATTAAGTCTTATAGTCGCCTTATTTTCTTGAATTTACAACCAAATGGGATTTCTGGAGGATAGAGCATGTGCAGAATGCAAAGTTTGTCCTTGTAGGTGGAATAATGTTTATACTCACCGTAGTCTCTTGGATTTCCTTCTAAAGTTGGCCAATGGGTTCACAAACTTGTTTGAAAAGCAGCGGCAAATGATATTCTTTGAATTTCACGGGCAAAAAGTCCTGCTTACGGGCCGAATTTGAGGGTCCTCCATTACTCCTGCGTAAGCCAGAATTATTTTCTATATTCCCACGCTCGTCGCGAGTATTTTGATTACTTGTGGGTCCGAAACAGACTCAAAATGACAAAGTTATGACTGTTTTGGTGAACACCCGTCCTTCATATGGCAGTGCTTGAAAGAACTTCATTTTCTTGTGACGCGGTCTGGCGCACCGCCCCAAAATCGAGTGTCCTGCATAGTGGAGATATTGTTTCCGCATATATATTGACCAATGTCAGGAATGCCCTCCAATTATTAGCTGTCACACACGTACATTACGGCATGCCACACGGCAAAAACAAGGAGAATAAGTCTTGTAGTCGCCTTGTTTTTCTTGAATTTACAACGAAATGGGATTCCCCGGATCATAGAGCATATGTAGAATGCTACATTTGTGCTTACCAGGCGGTCTAATGTTTATACTCATCATAATCTCTCGGATTTCCTTCCAGAGGAGTGCCAATGGGTTTAGAAACTTGTCTAAAAACCAACGTCAAATGATATTATTTGACTTTCAGGGTCAAAAATTCATACTTAGGGGCCGAATTTGAGGGTCCTCTGGGCCTTCTGCGCAAGCCAGAAGTATTTTCTAGATTCCCACGCTCATCGCGAGCATTTCGAGTACTATTGGGTCTGAAATGGACTCCGAATGACAAAGTTATGACCGTTTCAGTGAACACTGGTCCTTCATATGGCAGTCCTGGAAAGAACTTCATTTTCTCATGACGCGTTCTGGCGCGTTGCACGAAAGTTTTCTGTCCTCCATAGTGGAGATATTGTTTCCACATATATATTTACTCATGCCAGGAATGCCCTCATATTATTGGCTATCGCACACATACGTTACGACATGCCACACGGCAGAAACAAGGAGAATAAGGCTTATAGTCGCCTTATTTTCTTGAAAGTACAACCAAATGGGGTTTCTGGATCGTAGTGCATGTGCAGAATGCAAAGTTTGTCCTTACAGGAGGACTAATGTTTGTACTCACCACAATGGAGATATTGTTTCCACATATATATTTACCGATGCTAGGAAGGCCCTCCTATTATTGGCTGCCACAAACGTACGTTACGGCATGCCACACGGCAAAAGAAGGAGAATAATGATTATAGTTGCCTTATTTTCTTGAATTTACAACCAAATGGGATTCGCCGGATCATAAAGCATGTGCATAATGCAACGTTTCTCCTTACCAGGCGGACTAATGTTTATACTCACCGTAATTTCTTGGATTTCCTTCCAAAGGAGTGCCAATGGGTTCAGAAACTTGTTTGAAAAAGCAGCGACAAATGATGTTCTTTGACTTTCAGGGGCAAAAAGTCCTGCATGGGGGCTCAATTTGAGGGTCCTTCGGGCTTCCTGTGCAACCCGAAAGTATTTTCTAGATTCCCGAAACTATTAGAGGAAAAGGTCCTGCTTAGGGCGCGAATATGAGGGTCCTCTGGGCCTCCTGCGCAAGACAAAAGTATTTTCTAGATTCGCACGCTCGTCGCGAGCATTTTGATTACTTGTGGGCCTAGAACAGACTGCGAATGACAAAGTTATGACCATTTTAGTGAACATTGATCCTTCATATGGCAGTCCTTGAAAGAACTTCATTTTGTCGTGACATGTTCTGGCACGCCGCCCAAAATTTTTGTGTCCTCCATAGTGGAGATATTGTTTCCGCATATAAATTGGCTGATGAGGACATCAATACTATTGTTAAACCCACAACCCCTGCCGCTATACATACTGGACCAATTACTAGATCTCGCGCACGCTAATTGAATTATCTTGTGCTTTCGTTTCTTGGTAACGATTCTTAAGTTCATGACAATATGATGCTGCCTAAATTGGATACATTTGTTTTTCTTACAAATAAAGGGCCTAGATTGGACAAGAAAGATGAACCTTGGAGCAAGGTGAAGCATGGAGATGATGGCATGCGCAAGGGGATCAAGAATGAAGTTACAAGTGATGATTTCAGGACTTTGAAGCCACCATAAGGAGTGCATGAAGCCTTGGATGAAATATACAAGATGCCACTTCATAAATTTCGTCCAAAGGCTATTCTAGGTGCTGTGTCACCTTATTATTGGGCCAAGCCCATGTATTTTCGAAATACTTAAGTATAGGCTGTTTTTAGAGTCCGTATGTGTGGGGAAACAAGAGATAGGGTTTGTTTCGGACCCCTCCTCCAAGTGCCCCGAAATTCCCCCCTCTTCCTCCATATATACAGCCCTTAGGGTGTCGTTTAGACTTTGGTTTTTGTTTAGATTAAAGTTTTCCATAGCTGCAACTTCTCGTACTTCATTTGTGTTCAACGACTAGACAAAGGCATCACAGAACCACACCTTGATCAATAAAGCATTCCTCTTATATTCGCAATATCCAGATTGCAATCTTTGTTTGCCTGCAGGAAACAGACCTTCGTGGTCAGGTTGATCGTGCTCCGGCATGGTCAATAACCTCTCAGAGTTTCTTTAGCGATTGCTAAGGTGCGACGTCCTCGCACGTTCATAGTCGGATTGTCAAAGTCGACTTCCTCCAAAATGATAGCCACCATGTCATTGAAAGACGGGACACCTTTGCCTCTATCAAGTGGTATCAGATTTCCAGGTTGCTCGTTGAGATTTTACAGTTTTTCGTAGTTTAGATCGAGTCTGTTCTTCATACCTACAGTCCACAAAAAAGTCAAAAAAATTAGGGTTAGTTCATCATCTCCGAACCAGTCTGAGCATTTGCATAGTCTTTACAGTATTTTGCTTTGTTGAATTTCCGGTTGCATCGTCGTGTCTAGTTGCTGGTCTTAGAGTCTAGTCTTTTAGAGTTTCGAGTTCTAGTCATAAGTTGTCATGCCGCCGCCGCACCATCCTCATCGCCCCTGCCACATACCACCACCAATCCGTATCCATATACCACGACCAATTTGTATCCATATACCACCACCGCTGCCATATCCTACCACCATATATCCACCACCAATCTGAGTCCATTCATATTAGGTTTGCTTTCAAGATCTGTCTAATTTCTGATTCATGTTTCCTTCCCTGAGTAGGAGACCCCCGGGCAGTTTTTAGGGAAAATTTTCACACACAAAAATATTATTAACCTATCCTATTTTTAGGCTTTTCACACACGTACATTACAGCTTGACACACGGCAAAAACAAGGAGAATAAGGCTTATAGTCGCCTTACTTTCTTGGATTTACAACCAAATGGGATTCCCTGGATCATAGAGCATGTCCAGAATGCAACGTTTGTCTTTACCAGGCGGCCTAAAGTGTATACTCACTATAATCTCTCAGATTTCCTTCCAAAGGAGTGTCAGTGGGTTCAGAAACTTTTTTAAAGAGCAGCGGCAAATGATGTTCTTTGTCTTTCAGGGGCAAAAAGTCCTGCTTAGGGGACGAATTTGAGGGTCCTCCGGGACTCCTCCATAAGCCGGAAGTATATTCTAGATCCGCACGCTCGTCGCGAGCATTTTTATTACATGTGGGTCCGAAACGGACTCCGAATGACAAACTTATGACCGTTTTTTGAACACCGGTCCTTTATATGGCAGTCCTTGAAATAACTTCATTTTCTCATGACGCCTTACTTTCTTTAATTTACAACCAAATGGGATCCCCCGGATCATAGAGCATGTGCAAAATGCAACATGTGTCCTTACTAGGCAGACTAATGCTTATACTCACCACAATCTCTTGGATTTCCTTCCAAAGGAGTCCCAATGGGTTCAGAAACTTGTCTGAAAAGCAGCGGCAACTGATGTTTTTTTGACGTTCAGGGGCAAAAAGTCCTGCTTAGGGGCCGAATTTGAGGGTCCTTCTGGCCTCCTGTGCAAGCCGGAAGTATTTGCTAGATTCCCACACTGGTCGTGAGCAATTTTAGCACTTGTGGGTCCAAAACGGAGTCCAAATGACAAAGTTATGTCCGTTTTCTCAACACCGGTCCTTTATATGGCAGTCCTTGAAAGAACTTCATTTTCTCGTGGCACGTTCTAGCACGCCGCCCCAAAATTTTGTGTCCTCCATAGTGGATATATTGGTTCCACATATATATTTTCCGATGCCAGGAATCCCCTCCTATTATTTCCTATAAGACACTTATGTTACGGCAAGCCACACGGCAAAACCAAGGAGAATAAGGCTTATAGTGGCCTTATTTTCTTGAATTTACAACCAAATGGCATTCCCCAGATCATAGAGCATGTGCAGAATGCAACGTTTTCCCTTACCAGGCGGACTAATGTTTATACTCACGATAATCTCTCGGATTTCCTTCCAAAGAAGTGCTAATGGTTTCAGAAACTTGTCTGAAAAGCAGCGAAAAATGATGTTCTTTGACTTTCAGGGGTAAAAAGTCTTGCTTAGGGGCCAAATTTGACGGTCCTCCGGGCCTCTTGTGCAAGCCAAAAGTCTTTTCTAGATTCCCACACTCGCCGTGAGCATTTTAGTACTTGTGGGTGTGAAACGGACTCCGAATGACAAAGTTATGGCCGTTTTTGTGAACACTGGTCCTTTATATGGCAGTCCTTGAAAGAACTTCATTTTCTTGTGACGCCTTATTTTCCTGAATTTACAGCCAATTGGGATTCCCCGGATCATAGAGCATGTGCAGAATGCAACGTTAGTCCTTTCCAGGTGGACTAATGTTTATACTGACCATAATCTCTCAGATTTCCTTCCAAAGGAGTGCCAATGGGTTCAGAAACTTGTCTGAAAAGCGGCGGCGAATGATGTTCTTTGACTATTAGAGGCAAAAGGTCCTTCTTAGGGCGCGAATATGAGGGTCCTCCGGGCCTCCTGCGCAAGACAAAAGTATTTTCTAGATTCGCATGCTCGTCGCGAGCATTTTGAGTACTTGTGGGTTCGAGATGGACAGCGAATGACAAAGTTATGGCCGTATTTTAGAACATCGGTCCTTTATATGGCAGTCCTTGAAAGAATTTCATTTTATCGTGACGCGTTCTGGCTCCCCGCCCCAAAATTTTGTTTGCTGCATAGTGGAGATATTGTTTCCACATATATATTGACCGATGACAGGAATGCCATCCTATTATTTGTTGTCACACATGTACGTTACGGTATGCCACACGGCAAAAACAAGGAGAATAAGGATTATAGTCGCCTTATATTCTTGAATTTACAACCGAATGGGATTCCTCGGATCATAGAGCAGGTGCACAATGCAATGTTTATCCTTAACAGGAAGGCTAATGCTTATACTCACCATAATCCACCGGACTTCCTTCCAAAGGAGTGCCAATGGGTTCAGAAACTTGTCAGAAAAGAAACAACAAATGATGTTATTTGACATTCAGGGGCAAAAAGTCCTGCTTAGGGGCCGAACTTGATGGTCCTCTGGGCCTCCTGCGCAAGCCAGATGTATTTTCTAGATTCCCATGCTCGTCGCAAGCATTTTGAGTAACGGACTCCGATTGACAAAGTTATCGCTGTTTTTTTGAACACCGGTCCTTTATTTGGAAGCCCTTGTAAGAATTTCATTTTCTCGTGGCGCTTTCTGGCGCGCTACCCCAAAATCTTGTGTCCTCCATAGTGGAGATATTGTTTCCACATATATATTGACCGATGACAAGAATGCCGTCCTATTATTGGTTGTCACACATGTACGTTACGGCAGGCCACACGGCAAAAACAAGTTGAATAAGGCTTACATTCGCCTTATTTTCTTGAATTTACAACCAAATGGGATTCCCCGGATCATAGAGAATGTGCAGAATGCAATGTTTATCTTTACCAGGCAAACTAATGTTTATGCTCACCATAATCTCTCGGATTTCCTTCCAAAGGTGTGCCAATGGGTTCAGAAACTTGTTTGAAAAGCAATGGCAAATGATGTTCTTTGACTTTCAGGGGCAATAAGTCCTGCTTAGGGGCTAAATTTGGGGGTCCTCCTGCACAAGATGGAAGTATTTTCTAGATTCCCACGCTCGGCGCGAGCATTTTGAGTACTTGTGGGTCCGAAACGGACTTTGAATAACAAAGTTATGGCCCTTTTTTTGAACACCGGTCCTTTATATGGCAGTCCTAGAAAGAATTTCATTTTCTCGTGACGCATTTTGGCACCCCGGCCCAAAATTTTATGTCCTCCATAGTGGAGATATTGATTGATGACAGGAATGCCCTACAATTATTGGTTGTCACACATGTACGTTATGGCAGGCCACACGGCAAAAACAAGGACAATAAGGCTGACAGTCGGCTTATTTTCCTGAATTTACAACCAAATGGGATTCCCCGAATCATAGAGCATGGGCAGAATGCAATGTTTATCCTTACCAGGCAGACTAATGTTTATACTCACCATAATCTCTCAGATTTCCTTCCAAAGGAGTGCCAATGGGTTCAGAAACTTTTTTGGAAAGCAACGGCAAATGATATTATTTGACTTTCCGGCTCAAAAAGTCCTGCATGGGGCCGAATTTGAGGTTCCTATAGGCCTGCAATGCAAGCTGGAAGTATTTTACAGATTCCCACGCATGTCGCAAGCATTTTGAGTACTTATGGGTCCGAAACGGACTGCGAATGACAGAGTAATGACCGTTTTAGTGAACACCAGTCCTTTATATGGCAGTCCTTGAAAGAACTTCATTTTCTCGTGACGCGTTCTGGCACGCTGCTCCAAAATTTTGTGTCCTCCATAGTGGAGATATTGTTTCCACATATATATTGACCGATGCCAAGAATGCCCTCCTGTTATTGCCTGTAACACACTTATGTTACAGCATGCTACATGGCAAAAACAAGGAGAATAATACTTATAGTCGCCTTATTTTCTTGAATCTACGACCAAGTGGGATTCCTTGGATTATAGAGCATGCACAGAATGCAATGCGAGTCCTTACCAGGTGGACTAAAGTTTATACTTACCATAATCTCTCGGATTTCCTCCCCAAGGAGTGCCAATGGATTCAGAAACTTGCCTGAAACCGACGTCAAATGATGTTCTTTGACTTTCAAGGGAAAAAAGTCCTGCTTAGGGGCCGAATTTGATGGTCCTCCGGGCCTCCTACGCAAGTCGGAAGTATTTCTTGATTTCCATGATCGTCGCGAGCATTTGGAGTACTCGTGGGTCCGAAACGGACTCCGAATGACAAAAGTTATGACCTTTTTCTGAACACCAGTCCTTTATATGGCAGTCCTTGAAAGAACTTCATTTTCTCATGACGCATTATAGCACGCCGCCCCAAAAATTTGTGTCCTCCATAGTGGAGATATTGTTTCCGCATATATGTTGACCGATACCAGGAATGCCCTCCTATGATTGGCTCTAGTATAGGTATGTTACGACATGCCACACATCAAAAACAAGGAGAATAAGGCTTACATTCGCCTTATTTTCTTGAATTTATAACCCAATGGGATTCCCCGGATCATAGAGCATGTGCAGAATGCAACGTTTGTCCTTACCAGGCATACTAATGTTTATACTCACCATAATCTCTCAGATTTCCTTCCGAAGGTTTGCCAATGGGTTCAGAAACTTGTCAAAAAATTAGCGGCAAATGATGTTCTTTGACTTTCAGGGGCAAAAAGTCCTGCATAGGGGCTAAATTTGAGGGTACTCCTGCCCAATATGGAAGTATTTTCTAGATTCCCACGCTCGGCGCGAGCACTTTGAGTACTTGTGGGTCCGAAACAGACTTTGAATAACAAAGTTATGACCGTTTTAGTGAACACCGGTCCTTTATATGGCAGTCCTTAAAAGAATTTCATTTTGTTGTGACGCGTTCTGGCGCCACCCCAAAGATTTGGGTCCTCCATAGTGAAAATATTGTTTCCACATATATATGGACTGATGCCAGGAATGCCATCCTATTATTGGCTGTCACACATGTACATTACAGCATGCCACACGACAAAAACAAGCAGAATAAGGATTCCCTGGATCAAATGGGATTCCCTGGATCACAGAGCATGTGCAGAATGCAATGTTTGCCCTTACTAGGCAGACTAGTGTTTATGCTCACCATAATCTCTCGGATTTCCTTCCAAAGGAGTGCCAATGGGTTCAGAAACTTATCTGAAAAGCAATGGCAAATGATGTTCCTTGAATTTCAGGGGCAAAAAGTCCTGCTTAGGGGCCAAATGACGGTCCTCCGGGCCTCCTGCGCAAGCCGAAAGTCTTTTCTAGATTCCCAAGGTCACCGCGGGTCTTGTGAGTACTTGTGGGTCTGAAAAGGACTCCGAATGACAAAGTTATGACCGTTTTTGTGAACACCGGTCCTTTATATGACAGTCTTTTAAAGAACAGCATTTTCTTGTGATGGCTTATTTTCTTGAATTGGGAACCAAATGGGATTCCACGGATCATAGAGCATGTGCAGAATGCAACGTTTGTCCTTTCCAGGAGGACTAATGTTTATACTGACCATAATCTCTCGGATTTCATTTCGAAGGAGTTCCAATGGGTTCAGAAACTTGCCTTAAAAGCGATGGCGAATGATGTTCTGTGACTATCAGGGGCAAAAATTCTTGCTTAGGGGCCGAATTGGAGGGTCCTCCGGGCCTCCTGCGCAAGCCGGAAGTATTTTCTAGATTCCCACACTCGTCGCGAGCCTTTTCAGTACTTGGGGGTCCAACACGGACACCGAATACAAAGTTATAGCCATTTTTTGGAACACTGGTCCTTCATATGGCAGTCATTGAAAGAATTTCATTTTCTCGTGATGCGTTCTGGCGCGCCGCCCCAAAATTTTGTGTCCTCCATAGTGGAGATATTGTTTCCACATATATATTGATCGATGACATGAATGCCCTCCTATTATTGTTGTAACACACGTACGTTACGGCATGCCACACTGCAAAAATAAGGAGAATAAGGCTTACAATCGCCTTATTTTCTTGAATTTGCAACCAAATGGGGTTCCACGGATAATAGAGCATGTGCAGAATACAACGTTTATCCTTACCACGCGGACTAATGTTTATACTCACCATAATCTCTCGGATTTTCTTCCAAAGGAGTGCCAATGGGTTCAGAACCTTGTCTGAAAAGCAACGGCAAATGATGTTCTTTGACTTTGAGGGGCAAAAAGTCCTGCTTAGGAGACGAATTTGAGGTTTCTTCGGCCGTCCAGCCCAAGATGGAAGTATTTTCTAGATCTCCATGTTCGTCGCGAGCAATTTGAGTACTTGTGGGTCCAAAATGGGCTCCAAATGACAAAGTTATGACCGTTTTTGTGAACACCGGTCCTTTATATGGCAGTCCTTGAAAGAACTTCATTTTCTCGTGACACGTTCTGGTATGCCGCCTCCAAATTTTGTGTCCTCCATAGTGGAGATATTGTTTCCACATATATATTGACCGATGCCAGGAATGCCCTCCAATTATTTCCTGTAACACACGTACATTACGGCATGCCACACTGCAAAAACAAGGAGAATACGGCTTATAGTGGACTTATTTTCTTGAATCTACAACCAAATGGGATTCCCCGCATCATAGAGCATGCCCAGAATGCAACATTCGTCCTTCCCAGTCAGACTAATGTTTATACTCACCATAATCTCTCTGATTTCCTTCCAAAGGAGTGCCAATGGGTTCAGAAACTTCTCTGAAAAGCCGTAGGAAATGATGTTCTTTGACTTTGAGGGGAAAAAAGTCCTGCTTAGGGGCGGAATTTGAGGTTCCTCTGGGCCTCCTACGCAAGATGGAAGTATTTTCTAGATCCCCACGCACTTCACGAGCATATTGAGTACCTGTGGGTCCGAAACGGAGTCGGAATGACAAAGTTATGACCGTTTTTTTGAACACCGGTCCTTTATATGGCAGTCCTTGAAAGAATTTCATTTTCTCGTGACGCGTTCTGGCGCGCCGCCCCTAAATTTTTTGTCCTCCATAGTGGAGATATTGTTTCCACATATATATTGATCGATGACAGGAATGCCCTACTATTATTGCTGTAACACACATACGTTACGGCATGCCACACTGCAAAAATAAGGAGAATAAGGCTTACAATCGCCTTATTTTCTTGAATTTGCAACCAAATGGGGTTCCACGGATAATAGAGCATGTGCAGAATGCAACGTTTATCGTTACCACGCGGACTAATGTTTATACTCACCATAATCTCTCGGATTTCCTTCCAAAGGAGTGCCAATGGGTTCAGAACCTTGTCTGAAAAGCAACGGCAAATGATGTTCTTTGACTTTCAGGGGTAAAAAGTCCTGCTTAGGGGCCGAATTTGAGGTTTCTTCGGCCCTCTAGCCCAAGATGGAAGTATTTTCTAGATTTCCATGTTCGTCGCGAGCATTTTGAGTACTTGTGGGTCCAAAATGGGCTCCAAATGACAAAGTTATGACCGTTTTTGTGAACACTGGTCCTTTATATGGCAGTCCTTGAAAGAACTTCATTTTCTCGTGACGCGTTCTGGTATGCCGCCTCCAAATTTTGTGGCCTCCATAGTGGAGATATTGTTTCCACATATATATTGACCGATGCCAGGAATGCCCTCCAATTATTTCCTGTAACACACGTACATTACGGCATGCCACACTGCAAAAACAAGGAGAATACGGCTTATAGTCGCCTTATTATCTTGAATATACAACCAAACGGGATTCCCCGCATCATAGATCATGCCCAGAATGCAACATTTTTCCTTCCCAGGCAGACTAATGTTTATACTCACCATAATCTCCCGGATTTCCTTCCAAAGGAGTGCCAATGGGTTTAGAAACTTGTCTGAAAAGCAGCAGGAAATGATGTTCTTTGACTTTGATGGGCAAAAAGTACTGCTTAGGGGCGGAATTTGAGGTTCCTCCGGGCCTCCTACACAAGCTGGAAGTATTTTCTAGATTCCCACACACTTCACGAGCATATTGAGTACCTGTGGGTCCAAAACGGACTCGGACTAACAAAGTTATGACCGTTTTTGTGAACTCCGGTCCTTTATATGGCAGTCCTTGAGAGAACATCATTTTCTCGTTACACGTTCCGGCGCGCTGGCCGAAATTTTTGAGTTCTCCATACTGGAATATTGTTTCCACATATATATTAACCGATGCCAGGAATGCCCTCTCTTTTTGGTTGTCACACATGTTCGTTACGACATGTCACACGGCAAAAACAAGGACAATAAGGATTATAATCGCCTTATTTTCTTGAATTTACAATCAAATGAGATACCCCGGATCATAGAGCGTGTACAGAATGCAATGTTTGTCCTTACCACGCAGACTAATGTTTATACTCACCATAATCTCGCGGATTTCCTTCCAAAGGAGTGCCAATGGGTTCAGAAACTTGTCTAAAAAGCAACGACAAACGATGTTCTTTGACTTTCAGGGTCAAAAAGTCCTACTTAGCGGCTGAATTTGAGGGTCCTTCAGGCCTCCTACAGAAGCCAAAAGTATTTTCTAGATTCCCACACTCGTCGCAAGCAATTTGAGTACTTGTGTGTCCGAAACGGACTCCGAATGACAAAGTTATGACCGTTTTTGTGAACACCGGCCCTTTATATGGCAGTCCTAGATAGAACTTGATTTTCTCGTGACGACTTCTGGCATCCGCCCCAAAATTTTGTGTCCTCCATACTGGAGATGTTGTTTCCACATACATATTGATCGATGACAGGAATGCCCTCCTATTAGTGCTGTAACACACGTACGTTACGGCATGCCACACTGCAAAAATAAGGAGAATAAGGCTTACAATCGCCTTATTTTCTTGAATTTGCAACCAAATGGGGTTCCACGGATAATAAAGCACGTGCGGAATGCAACGTTTATCCTTACCACGTGGATTAATGTTTATACTCACCATAATCTCTCGGATTTCCTTCCAAAGGAGTGCCAATGGGTTCAGAACCTTGTCTGAAAAGCAACGACAAATGATGTTCTTTGACTTTCAGGGGAAAAAAGTCCTGCTTAGGGGCCGAATTTGAGGTTTCTTCGGCCCTCCAGGCCAAGATGGAAGTATTTTCTAGATTTCCACGTTCATCGCGAGCATTTTGAGTACTTGTGGGTCCGAAATGGGCTCCAAATGACAAAGTTCTGACCGTTTTTTTGAACACCGGTCCTTTATATGGCAGTCCTTGAAAGAACTTCATTTTCTTGTGACGCGTTCTGGTATGCCGCCTCCAAATTTTTGTCCTTCATAGTGGAGATATTGTTTCCACATATATATTGACCGATGCCACGAATGCCCTCCAATTATTTCTTGTAACACTCGTACATTGCGGCATGCCACACTGCAAAAACAAGGAGAATACGGCTTATAGTCGCCTTATTTTCTTGAATCTACAACCAAATGGGATTCCCCGCATCATAGAGCATGCCCAGAATGCAACATTTGTCCTTCCCAGGCAGACTAATGTTTATACTCACCATAATCTCCCGGATTTCCTTCCAAAGGAGTGCTAATGGGTTTAGAAACTTGTCTGAAAAGCAGCAGGAAATGATGTTCTTTGACTTTGAGGGGCAAAAAGTCCTGCTTAGGGGCGGAATTTGAGGTTCCTCCGGGCCTCCTACACAAGCTGGAAGTATTTTCTAGATTCCCACGCACTTCACGAGCATATTGAGTACCTGTGGGTCCAAAACGGACTCGGACTAACAAAGTTATGACCGTTTTTGGGAACACCGGTCCTTTATATGGCAGTCCTTGAAAGAACATCATTTTCTCGTTACACGTTCTGGTGCGCTGGCCCAAATTTTTGAGTTCTCCATACTGGAATATTGTTTCCACATATATATTAACCGATGCCAGGAATGCCCTCTCTTTTTGGTTGTCACACACGTTCGTTACGACATGTCACACGGCAAAAACAAGGACAATAAGGATTATAATCGCCTTATTTTCTTGAATTTACAATCAAATGAGATACCCCAGATCATAGAGCATGTGCAGAATGCAATGTTTGTCCTTACCACGCAGACTAATGTTTATACTCACCATAATCTCGCGGATTTCCTTCCAAAGGAGTGCCAATGGGTTCAGAAACTTGTCTAAAAAGCAACGACAAACGATGTTCTTTGACTTTCAGGGTCAAAAAGTCCTGCTTAGCGGCTGAATTTGAGGGTCCTTCAGGCCTCCCACAGAAGCCAAAAGTATTTTCTAGATTCCCACACTCGTCGCAAGCAATCTGCGTACTTGTGGGTCCGAAACGGACTCCAAATGACAAAGTTATGACCGTTTTTGTGAACACCGGCCCTTTATATGGCAGTCCTTGAAAGAACTTCATTCTCTCGTGACGCATTCTGGCATGCCGCCCCAAAATTTTGTGTCCTCCATAGTGGAGATATTGTTTCCACATATATATTGATCGATGATAGGAATGCCCTCCTATTATTGCTGTAACACGTACGTTACGGCATGCCACACTACAAAAATAAGGAGAATATGGCTTACAATTGACTTATTTTCTTGAATTTGCAACCAAATGGGGTTCCACGGATAATAGAGCATGTGTAGAATGCAACGTTTATCCTTACAATGCGGACTAATGTTTATACTCACCATAATCTCTCGGATTTTCTTCCAAAGTAGTGCCAATAGGTTCAGAACCTTGTCTGAAAAGCAACGGCAAATGATGTTCTTTGACTTTCAGGGGAAAAAAGTCCTGCTTAGGGGACGAATTTGAGGTTTCTTTGGCCATCCAGCCCAAGATGGAAGTATTTTCTAGATTTCCACGTTCATCGCGAGCATTTTGAGTACTTGTGGGTCCGAAATGGGCTCCAAATGACAATGTTATGACCGTTTTTGTGAACACCGGTCCTTTACGACAGTCCTTGAAAGAACTTCATTTTCTCGTGACGCGTTCTGGTATGCCGCCTCCAAATTTTGTGTCCTCTTGTAACACCCTTGATGCGACTATAGCTCCCACGTGTCGAGGCATGACTTAGAGATATAATCGCATTGAAGGCATATGTCGCAAGTTAGGCAATCTTCACAAACATCCCATGTAATGTAATAATAAAAGGGGAGAACATAGTTGGCTTATACTCGCCACGTCAATCAAGTACAAAAATAACATTACATCATCCAAAACACTCATGGCCCGACTACAGCGCCAAAAAAGAAGAAAAACCCAACATGCAACAACGGTCCCAATCACCCCCAACTGGGCACCACTACTGATCATCGGGAAAGGAAACGTAGTAACGCTGAGAGTCCTCGTCGAACTCCCACTTGGGCTCGTACTCGTCACCTGGAGCGGAATCACCTGGACCTGCATCTGGAGTTATAGTAATCTGTGAGCCACAGGGACTCAGCAATCTCGCACCCTCGCGATCAAGACTATTTAAGCTTATAGGAATGGTAAGGAAAATATATGTGGAGCCGTGGCAAGCGACTAGCAAGTATGGTGGCTAACTTATACGCAAAAGAGAGCGAGAAGAGGAGGCAAAGCACGGGCGAGAAGCTAGAGAACAACCTGCGCAAACATTACTCCAACACCGTGTCCGCTTCCCGGACTCCGCCGAGAAGAGGCCATCACGGTAACACACTCAGTTGATTCATTTTAATTAATTAAGTTTCAAGTTATCTACAACCGGACATTAACAAATTCCCATCTGCCCATAACCGCGGGCGCGGCTTTCGAAAGTTCAATCCCTGCAGGGGAGTCCCAACTTAGCCCATGACAAGCTCTCACGGTCGACGAAGGAATAGACCTCCTCCCAAGATGTTCCGATCAGACTCGGTATCTCGGTAACTCAAGACACTTCGACAGGTTAAAACAAGACCAGCAACACCGCCCGAATGTGCCGACAAATCCCGATAGGAGCTGCACATATCTTGTTCTCAGGGCACACTCAGATTGTCCAAACTTCCGGTAGGCCAGCCCAGAGTTGCCCCTGGTAGCCACCGGCGGCTGACGGTTTGGACCAACACTCAGAGGAGCACTGGCACGGGGGGGTACCCTTGAGTCTGCAGAACCCAAGGGAAAGAAAAGGCTAGGTGGAGAATGGTAAAACCAATGTTGGGCATTGCTGGAAAAGCTTTAATCAAGGCGAAATATCAAGGGGTTCCCATTATAACCCAACCGCGTAAGGAACGCAAAAATCCGGGAACATAACACCGATATGACGGAAACTAGGGCGGCAAGAGTGGAACAAAACACTAGGCGAGAGGCCGAGCATTCCACCCTTCACCAAGTATATAGATGCATTAAGATAACATAGCAATATAATGATATCCCAACAAGTAAATAAAAGATGTTCCAACAAGGAACGGCCTCCAAACTTCACCTGCAACTAGCAACGCTATAAGAGGGGCTGAGCAAAGCGGTAACATAGCCAATCAACGGTTTTCTAGGGCAAGGTGGGTTAGAGGTTTGACATGGCAATTGGGAGGCTGACAAGCAAAAGGTAGGCATCATAGCATTGGCATAGCAAAAGAGCGAGCAAACTAGCATAGCAAAGATAGTAGTGATTTCGAGGGTATGATCATCTTGCCTGCACAGTTGTCAGAGTTGACTGGATCCTCAAAAGAAAACTCAACGGGCTCCTCGTTAGCGAACTCGTCTCCCGTCTCTACCCAAATAAGACAAACAAGCAACAAGGATACAATCAACCACGTGCAAACTCAAACAATAAAATGCAATGATGGCATGCTATGCGGGATGCGATGCGGGATGCAAAATGCAAGATATGACAGGAAATGCATGAACCTGGCCTCAACTTGGAAAGCCAAGTGTGCCACTGGAAAGAGGGGATGAAATTGCTTCAAAACGATATAAAGAACGCCGGAATCGGAGTTACGGTTTGGAAATGGCAAGCGATTTAAGATATGACACCGGTCTGCGATTTACAGCAAGTAGGCATCTAAATGTAACGAAATGAACATGCTACAGCACCCAAACATGACAACAAAATACATTGCAGGGATGCACACAAGATGCTTAACAAAATACTAGCACTGAGCTATGGCCAATTCATCCATTATGAGGTTCAAACAAGCATGGCAAAAACGCAAATGCAAAACAGATCTCAGACTTAGTGAAATTAACACTTGTCTGAAATTTCAGATCACGGAGCCCTCTTCGGAGCAGCAAAACAACATGATACATGACCTGAACATGACAAAGACGAACATGGCATGGAGCTACTCAACAATATTAACAAAAGTCCCAAAGTGACCTGGGGCCAAAAGGGATCACAAAATATACTAACAAGCACCTGAACATAGCTAAAACACAATCAGTTTTCAGACTTAGTGAAAACTGAGACATGCTGAAAGTTAACTCACGAAGGCATGTAAACGAGCTCGATGCACTCACTACGGTGCAAGTCATGGCAAGGAAAGCATACATCCATTAAGAAGGCGTAAAATTCAATCCAGACATGGCAAGAACAATGGCATAGCATGCACGGATCAACTACAATAATATCGGCAAAATCGCAAACGAGTTGACGATCTGCCCAGATTCACCATGAAGCAAAAGTAGAGCTCGATTGACTCAAGCTAGGGTGCTCCATAATTGCAAACAAAGACATGCATGGATATAGCATAACATGATTAACAAAACTACTTTACTGATCATACTCAAAAGAGGCACGGATCACTAGGAAACAAGCTGAACATATGGCATCATGAACTAAATAATCCCAGACTTAGTGAAAACTACTAAGTCCCTGAAAACAGATTTACCGGGTGCCTCACTTTGCAAGCTTGCACAAGTCACCACACACATCCTAAAAATGAATGGGTTGCACCTCTGGAAAGATAACAAGATTCTTAACAAAACATATGAAGGACTCACAGGCATAGCATGCACACAATAATCATGGCAAAAATGACAAAAGTCTAAGATGAACTAGCAGATCTGACAATTAACTCACGAAGGCTCCTTCTAGCAGCTTTTCGGGCATCAAGATGAACTCAAATGAAAATGATGCAATGGAATGAAATGATGTACTCGTCGAGGCGAACACTATGATATGCTACATGCCCAAATCGGAGTTCCGAATGCAAAGTTACGGCAGGTCAAAGTAGGCATAAAAATTAGGGTTTCTGAGGAAAAAGTCAATCGAGTAGATGTTTTGGATCTAGATCTGGCCGGCTCCACTGTTCATCGACATGGAAACCGAGGACGCCAGCGAGGTGGTAGCTCCGGCGACCGGATCCGAGGGAGAGGACGCCGGTGGTCGCGCCGGGCTTGGCCGGGGCGGCGCCGGCGGTTGGAGGAGGCGGCGAGGCGGCGGAAGGAGAGGGTGGCGGCGGCCGGTGGTGGCGAAGGGCGCCGCGGCGGTGGCGGAGTTGACGGCGGAGGGGTCGGCGGCCGGGCGCGGGGAAGAAGCTCCCAGGCGGCGGCGGCGATTGGCCCGGTCGGGCGCGGGAGCGGGCCCGCCTCGGGCCTGGGCGGGCCGGCGGGAGCGGCGGCAGGGAAGTGGTCCGCCCGCCACGTGGCGCTTGGGGAGTGGCGAGGGGGCGCGGCGGACGTGTCCGGCTAGGCTCCGGACATGTCCGTCGGTGGCAGGATCTCTGTTTTTTTTAAACTAGGGTTTCGTGGGGGAGGAGATCCGAAAACGAAGGGGGTGTATTTATAGGCATAAGTGGAGCTAGGAGAGTCCAAATGAGGTGCGGTTCTAGGACATGGAGCAGAGTTTGGTGGGTTTTGGGCCAAAATGGAGGGGTGTTGGGCTGCAACACACACGAGGCCTTTTCGGTCCCTTGGTTAACCGTTGGAGTACCAAACGAAGTCCAATTGATACGAAACTTGACAGGCGGTCTACCGGTAGTAAACCAAGGCCTCTTGGCAAGTCTCGGTCCAATCCGGAAACGTTTAATCCCCACACACGAAAGAAAGCTAGAAATGACCTCTGGAGGAGAACGAAGCACCGGAATGCAAAACGTACAACGGGGAAAATGCTCGAATGCATGAGACGAACACGTATGCGAATGCAATGCACATGATGACATGATATGATATGCCTGAAAACGAAAACAACACACGGACAAAGACCCGAACCCGAGAAATAAATATAACTTACGCCGGAAACGGCAAGAGTTGGAGTACAAATTGGGAAAGTTATATCCGGGGCGTTACAACACTCCACCACTACGAAAAGATCTCATCCCGAGATCTAGGATTAAAAGAACTCCGGGTACTCAGAACGGAGCTAATCCTCGCGTTCCCAGGTAGCTTCACGGTCGGAATGGTGCGACCACTTGACTTTGAGGAATTTGATTGACTTGTTGCGAGTCTTGCGTTCAGTCTCTTCAAGAATAGCAACTGGGTGCTCACGATAAGAGAGATCTTCTTGGAGCTCAATGTCCTCGAAGTTGACGGTGCGGTCAGGAGTCTTGAAGCACTTTCGAAGCTGAGAGACATGGAACACGTCATGAACATTTGCAAAGTTTGAAGGAAGCTCGAGTTGATAGGCGAGTTCGCCTCTCTTGCTGACAATCTTGAAAGGTCCCACGTATCTAGGGGCAAGCTTCCCTTTGATACCGAAGCGACGAGTACCCTTCATAGGAGAGACACGGAGGTAAATATGATCTCCGATCTTGAAAGCCAAATCACGGTGCTTACTATCATAGTAGCTCTTCTGGCGGGATTGGGCTGCTTTGAGGTTATCACGAATGACTTTGCACATTTCTTCTGCTTCTGTGATTAAGTCATTACCCAGCAGCTGACGTTCACCGGTTTCAGACCAGTTGAGAGGGGTATGGCACTTCCTGCCATACAGGATTTCAAAAGGGGCCTTGCCCAAACTTGCTTGAAAACTGTTGTTGTATGAGAATTCAGCATAAGGAAGACAATCCTCCCACTTCATGCCGAAGGAGATCACACAAGCCCTGAGCATATCTTCAAGAATCTGGTTGACACGCTCGACTTGACCGCTTGTTTGAGGATGGAAAGCTGTGCTGAAGCGGATGTTGGTGCCCATGGCCTTCTGAAAAGAATCCCAAAACTTCGAGGTAAAGATGCTGCCACGGTCTGAAGATATCACTTGAGGAATACCGTGCAGAGAGACAATGCGAGAGGTATAGAGTTCCGCCAATTGAGGTGTAGTGATCGACTCTTTGATAGGCAGAAAGTGAGCCACTTTGGTGAGTTTGTCGATGACAACGAATATAGCATCATTGCCACGCTTGGAATTTGGAAACCCAGTCACGAAGTCCATTTCAATGTGGTCAAACTTCCATTCTGGAATGGCAAGAGGTTGGAGGAGACCAGCTGGCCTTTGGTGTTCTGCCTTCACTCTTCTGCAGACATCACATTCATTCACGAATTGAGCGATCTCGCGCTTCATTCGAGTCCACCAATAAGCTTGCTTGAGGTCCTGATACATCTTCGTGCTCCCAGGGTGGATGGAGAGGAGAGAATTGTGAGCCTCGTTCATGATCACTTTACGGAAGTCACCTTTGGGCACAACAATACGATCCTCGAAGAAGAGAGTGTCCTTGTCATCAAGGCGGTAGCACTTGTACTTGGACTGGCTCTTGGCAATCCCAATCTTCACCTTTTTCACCATAGCATCAAGAAGCTGAGCTTGGGAATCTGGTCTTCTAAGGTAGGAGAGACTTGAAGGTTGGCGAGGAATCATTGAGGAACAACTTGCAGATTAAGTTTGCGGAAAGCTTCACAAAGCTCGGGTTGATAAGGCTTGAGAATCATACTGTTGCAATATGCTTTCCTGCTCAAAGCGTCAGCAATCACATTAGCCTTGCCTAGAGAATACTCGATACTCAGATTATACTCTTGAATCATTTCGACCCATCGAGTTTGCCTGAGGTTGAGATTAGGCTGAGTGAAGATGTACTTGAGACTCTTGTGATCAGTGAAAATGTCCACTTTTCTTCCCAATAGAAGATGTCCCCAAGTCAAAAGAGCATGCACAACTACCGCCAACTCGAGATCATGAGTGGGGTAGTTCTTCTCATTAGGCTTCAACTGGCGAGATATATAAGCAACCACTTTCTTCTCTTGCATCAATACTGCGCCAAGACCTTGGAGAGAGGCATCACAAAAGACCTCGTACGGCTTGGATTCATCAGGTGGAGTCAGAACTGGAGCAGTGATCAACTTTTCTTTCAATGTGTTGAAAGCAATATCACACTCCGGAGACCAAACGTACTTGACGTGCTTCTGAATAAGATTAGAGAAAGGCTTCGCGATCTTAGAGAAGTTTTCAATGAATCTTCGACAATAGCTTGCGAGACCGAGAAAACTGCGGAGTTGCTTCACGTTCTGAGGAGGTTCCCAATTCACAATTGCAGACACCTTTTTAGGATTCACAGCAATGCCCTTGGCAGAGATGATATGACCAAGATAAAGAACCTCATCAAGCCAAAATTCACACTTGGAGAACTTGGCGTAGAACTGATGTTCTCTGAGCTTATCAAGAACCAAACACAAGTGCTTGGCATGATCTTCCTTGTTCTTGGAGAAAACCAGAATGTCGTCGAGATAGACCAAAACGAAGTCATTGGTGTAGGCGTTGAAGATGAAGTTCATCATGCGAGAGAACGTCGGAGGAGCGTTGGTGAGGCCAAAAGACATGACAGTGTATTCATATGAACCAAAGCTTGTTCTGAATGCTGTCTTGGGAATATCTTCTCCACGAATGCGAATCTGGTGATAACCCATACGGAGATCAAGCTTGGAGAATACTTGAGCACCTTTGAGTTATTCGAACAGCTCATTGATGTTGGGAAGTGGGTATTTGTTCTTGATGGTCTTCTTGTTCACTGGACGGTAATCAACACAAAGTCGGTCCGTTCCATCCTTCTTCTTCACAAAAAGAACACCACAAGCCCACGGAGAAGAACTAGGCCGGATGAGACCCATTCTTTCTTGCTCATCGAGTTGCTTCTTCAGCTCCTTCAACTCTTCAGGTCCGAGCTTGTAAGGATGTTTGCACACAGGTTCCGTGCCAGGCTCAAGTTCAATAACGAATTCAACTGGCCGGTGCGGAGGCATTCCTGGAAGCTCTTCTGGAAAGACGTCTTGATATTCGCAAACGACTGGAATTTGAGAGATGGCATCCAATTCACCCTTCTCATTGAGAGAAAACAGACGGATGGAATTATCCCGAGCGGCAAAGACAATTACATCCTCAGACGAATGAGTCACTTGAATCTGCCTGGCTGCACAATCAAGCTGAGCCTTGTGCTTAGAAAGCCAATCCATGCCGAGAATAAGATCAATATCCGAGTTACCAAGAACCATTGGAGAAGCCAGAAACTTGAAATCACCCATCATTATAGAAATATCCGGAACCTCGTGATTAGCAAGCAAACATTTACCCGGAGAGACGACTGCGAACGGTTTATGCATAACTTGGGAAGTCAACTCATGCTTAGATGCAAAAGGTTTTGAGATGAAGCAATGCGATGCACCAGTGTCAAAAAGAACTTTTGCAGGTTTATCATTAATAGGAAGGTTACCCATGATCACATCTGACGAGTCCTCTGCCTGAGCTGCATTCATCAAATTGACCTTGGCATGCTTGGGGTTATGCTTGACCACAGCTGTACTTGCCGATCTGACAGGAGGAGGAGGAGGAAGACGCCTCTGGTTGAAACACTTGTTGGCATAGTGACCCTTCTGTTGGCACTTGTTGCACATGACCTCTGAAAGCGGACGGTGATACGGAGCACTCGATCTTGGAGCTTGAGACGAAGTCTTGTTCTGAAAGCCAGGGTTGGGTGGGCCGGAAGAACCACTGCCACCTTTGCTCTTCTGCTGATACGGCTGACGGAACGGAGGAGGAGGAAGCCAAAACTTCTGCTGCTTGGCCAGTTGAGTAGAGGAAGAAGGAGTAACATCTCTGACTCGCTTCCTGGAAGCATCACACCTCAACTGAGCAGCCTCTTGCTTCAGTGCCATGTTGTAGAACTCATCGTATCTCAAGGGCTCGAAGAGAACAAGAGCGAGCAGAATATCTTCTCTGAGACCACCCCTGAACTGATATATCATGATCTTCTCATCAGGGACGTCCTTCTTGGCAAAGCGGGCGAGCTTCTGGAACAACTTGTTGTAGTCATAGACAGACAAAGAGCCTTGCTTCAGATTGTGAAATTCCTCACGCTTGCTTTCAACCACGCTCTGTGGAATATGATGAGCTCGGAAATCTCAATGGAAATCATCCCAAGTGATAACACGTACACCTCTGGAATCCTTGTACTGCTGGAACCATTCTGCAGCTTGATCTTTTAGTTGGAAGGAAGCAAACTTAACAAAGTCCTCACGCCTGACGTTGCTGCACTCGAAATGCTTACACAGATCCACAAGCCAATCGTCAGCATCGGTTGCCTCAACACAATTGCTGAAAGTCTTTGGCCCATTAGCAAGGAACTGGTTGAGTGTAGAAAAGTGACCCTGATTGCTGCCTTGATTCCCTTGACTACCTTGATTGCGCTCTTGAAGAATTTGCATGATCAGCTGTGTGTTTGCATTGGTTGCGGCCATCACAGCTTGCCATGCCTCTAGAGGAGGTGGCGGTGGTGGCGGATCAGGATTCGGAGTCGTGCGCGTTGGAGGAGCCATCCTGAAGAGGGTGACCACCATTAGCACATTGACAGATAAATATTGAAGCTGAAACCAATGGAATGAAAATTGCAACATATAGTCTTCACATCCGGACAAAATGAACGAATGCATTCCTCTTCAAATGGTCACATATCCATAAATTGAGAAGCCACGTAGAATTAAGGTAGAGAAATAATTCAACAGGGTTCGGATCAAGAATGAATAATCGGTAAGAAATCCCAATCTCAAACCAATATTCGTGGAAGAAGAACTAGAGCTACTAGAATTCCCACCTATGAAACTCCCGAACTTTTCCGGTTATGCAATCAGGTGTTGGGGATACAGGGGAAGCATAATATCTCACCCAAACTAGCAAATCCTACATCCAGCTGTATCCATCCTTCAACACATAACCAAGAAAACTTCGGACACCATCTACCTCAACCTTCGAAAAGCATCCGTTATACAAGTTATGGCGATACTCCCGAACTCCCGCCCCAGTACTGGGTGGCATCGAGGTTATCTCACCAACGAACTGCATAAAAGAGATTTTCGATGTCGGCGAACATATCTCAAGTATTCCAGAATTGCAACGATAAAATTATGATGACAACACCTCAGAGCTCAACTCCCCGGGACACTTCCACTAAACCCCTGACAGGAGGCACCAAGACAATGTTCTCATCATAAGCCATCGGAACGATTCCAAGATGCTCGCGTGATCCTAAATTTTTTTAGTGAAATTTGAGAAGAGAAGAGTCAAAACTCTACGTCAGGATGCCTTACCAGAGTGATGAGGAGACTGGGAAGTAAAAACAATTCCTAAACTCTCCGATATATAATTCCTAAAGACTCAAAACATTTTTCTAGACACAACTCGGCCGCTAAAAACGATCAAGCAATGGGGCTCCTAAGGTCGGGGAAGGCTCTGATTACCAACTTGTAAGACCCTCGATGCGACTATAGCTCCCACGTGTCGAGGCACGACTTAGAGACATAATCGCATTGAAGGCATATGTCGCAAGTTAGGCAATCTTCACAAACATCCCATGTAATGTAATAATAAAAGGGGAGAACAAAGTTGGCTTACACTCGCCACGTCAATCAAGTACAAAAATAACATTACATCATCCAAAACACTCATGGCCCAACTATGGCGCCAAAATAGAAGAAAATCCAACATGCGACAACGGTCCCAATCACCCCCAACTGGGCACCACTACTGATCATCGGGAAAGGAAACGTAGTAACGCTGAGAGTCCTCGTCGAACTCCCACTTGAGCTCATACTCGTCACCTGGAGCGGAATCACCTGGACCTGCATCTGGAGTTATAGTAATCTGTGAGCCACAGGGACTCAGCAATCTCGCACCCTCACGATCAAGACTATTTAAGCTTATAGGAATGTTAAGGCAAATATATGTGGAGCTGCGGCAATCAGCTAGCAAGTATGGTGGCTAACTTATACGCAAAAGAGAGCGAGAAGAGGAGGCAAAGCACGGGCGAGAAGCTAGAGAACAACCTGCGCAAACATTATTCCAACACCGTGTCCGCTTCCCGGACTCCGCCGAGAAGAGGCCATCACGGTAACACACTCAGTTGATTCATTTTAATTAATTAAGGTTCAAGTTATCTACAACCGGACATTAACAAATTCCCATCTGCCCATAACCGCGGGCGCGGCTTTCGAAAGTTCAATCCAGGGGAGTCCCAACTTAGCCCATGACAAGCTCTCACGGTCGGCGAAGGAATAGACCTCCTCCCAAGACGTTCCGATCAGACTCGGTATCTCGGTAACTCAAGACACTTCGACGGGTTAAAACAAGACCAGCAACACCGCCCGAATGTGCCGACAAATCCCGATAGGAGCTGCACATATCTCGTTCTCAGGGCACACTCAGATTGTCCAAACTTCCGGTAGGCCAGCCCAAAGTTGCCCCTGGTAGCCACCGGCGGCTGACGGTTTGGACCAACACTCAGAGGAGCACTGGCCCGGGGGGGTTAAAATAAAATGACCATTGAGTCTGCAGAACCCAAGGGAAAGAAAAGGCTAGGTGGCGAATGGTAAAACCAATGTTGGGCATTGCTGAAAAAGCTTTAATCAAGGCGAAATATCAAGGGGTTCCCATTATAACCCAACCGCGTAAGGAACGCAAAAATCCGGGAACATAACACCGATATGACGGAAACTAGGGCGGCAAGAGTGGAACAAAACACTAGGCGAGAGGCCGAGCCTTCCACCCTTTACCAAGTATTTAGATGAATTAAGATAACATAGCAATATAATGATATCCCAACAAGCAAATAAAAGATGTTCCAACAAGGAACGACCTCCAAACTTCACCTGCAACTAGCAACGCTATAAGAGGGGCTGAGCAAAGCGGTAACATAGCCAATCAAGGGTTTGCTAGGACAAGGTGGGTTAGAGGTTGACATGGCAATTGGGAGGCTGACAAGCAAAAGGTAGGCATCGTAGCAATGGCATAGCAAAAGAGCGAGCAAACTAGCATAGCAAAGATAGTAGTGATTTCGAGGGTATGATCATCTTGCCTGCACAGTTGTCAGAGTTCACTGGATCCTTAAAAGCAAACTCAACGGGCTCCTCGTTAGCGAACTCGTCTCCCATCTCTACCCAAACAAGACAAACAAGCAACAAGGATACAATCAACCATGTGCAAACTCAAACAATAAAATGCAATGATGGCATGCTATGCGGGATGCGATGCGGGATGCAAAATGCATGATATGACAGGAAATGCATGAACCTGGCCTCAACTTGGAAAGCCAAGTGTGCCACTGGAAAGAGGGGATGAAATCGCTTCAAAACGATATAAAGAACACCGGAATCGGAGTTACGGTTTGGAAATGGCAAGCGATTCAAGATATGACACCGGTATGCGATTTACAGCAAGTCGGCATCTAAATGTAACGAAATGAACATGCTATAGCACCCAAACATGACAAAAAAATACATGGCAGGGATTCACACAAGATGCTTAACAAAAGACTAGCACTGAGCTACGGCCAATTCATCCATTATGAGGTTCAAACAAGCATGGCAAAAACGCAAATGCAAAACAGATCTCAGACTTAGTGAAATTAACACTTGTCTGAAATTTCAGATCACGGAGCCCTCTTCGGAGCAGCAAAACAACATGATACATGACCTGAACATGACAAAGACGAATATGGCATGGAGCTACTCAACAAGCTTAACAAAAGTCCCAAAGTGACCTGGGGCCAAAAGGGATCACAAAATATACTAACAAGCACCCGAACATAGCTAAAACACAATCAGTTTTCAGACTTAGTGAAAACTGAGACATGCTGAAAGTTAACTCACGAAGGCATGTAAACGAGCTCGATGCACTCACTACGGTGCAAGTCATGGCAAGGCAAGCATACATCCATTAAGAAGGCGTAAAATGCAAGCCATACATGTTAAGAACAATGGCATAGCATGCACGGATCAACTACAATAACATCGGCAAAATCGCAAACGAGTTGACGATCTGCCCAGATTCACCATGAAGCTAAAGTAGAGCTCGATTGACTCAAGCTAGGGTGCTCCATAATTGCAAACAAAGACATGGATAGATAGAGCATAACATGATTAACAAAACTACTTTACTGATAATCCTCAAAAGCGGCACGGATCACTAGGAAACAAGCTGAACATATGGCATCATGAACTAAATAATCCCAGACTTAGTGAAAACTACTAAGTCCTTGAAAACAGATTTACCGGGTGCCTCACTTTGCAAGCTTGCACAAGTCACCACACACATCCTAAAAATGCATGGGTTGCACCTCTGGAAAGATAACAAGATGCTTAACAAAACATATGAAGGACTCACAGGCATAGCATGCACACAATAATCATGTCAAAAATGACAAAAGTCTAAGATGAAGTAGCAGATCTGACAATTAACTCACGAAGGCTCCTTCTAGCAGCTTTTCGGGCATCAATATGAACTCAAATGAAAATGATGCAATGTAATGAAATTATGTACTCGTCGAGATGAACATTTTGATATGCTATATGCCCAAATCGGAGCTACGGATGCAAAGTTACGGCAGGTCAAAGTAGACATAAAAATTAGGGTTTCTAAGGAAAAAGTCAACCGAGTAGATGTTTTGGATCTAGATCTGGCCGGCTGCACTGTTCATCGACGTGGAAACCGAGGACGCCGGCGAGGTGGTAGCTCCGGCGACCGGATCCGAGGGAGAGGACACCGGTGGTGGCGCCGGGCTTGGCCGGGGCGGCGCCGGCGGTTGGAGGAGGCGGCGAGGCGGCGGAAGGAGAGGGCGGCGGCGGCCGGTGGTGGCGAAGGGCGCCGCGGCGGTGGTGGAGTTGACGGCGGAGGGGTCGGCGGCCGGGCGCAGGGAAGAAGCTCCCGGGCGGCGGCGGCGATTGGCCCGGTCGGGCGCGGGAGCGGGCCCGCCTCGGGCCTGGGCGGGCCGGCGGGAGCGGCGGCGGGGAAGTGGTCCGCCCGCCACGTGGCGCTTGGGGAGTGGTGAGGGGGCGCGGCGGACGTGTCCGGCTAGGCTCCGGACATGTCCGTCGGCGGCGGGATCTCTGTTTTTTTTAAGCTAGGGTTTCGTGGGGGAGGAGATCCGAAAACGAAGGCGGTGTATTTATAGGCATAAGTGGAGCTAGGAGAGTTCAAATGAGGTGCGGTTTTCGGCCACGCGATCGTGATCGAACGCTCTAGGACATGGAGCAGAGTTTGGTGGGTTTGGGCCAAAATGGAGGGGTGTTGGGCTGCAACACACACGAGGCCTTTTCGGTCCCTCGGTTAACCGTTGGAGTACCAAACGAAGTCCAATTGATACGAAACTTGACAGGCGGTCTACCGGTAGTAAACCAAGGCCGCTTGGCAAGTCTCGATCCAATCCGGAAACATTTAATGCCCACACACGAAAGAAAGCTAGAAATGACCACCGGAGGAGAACGAAGCACCGGAATGCAAAACGGACAACGGGGAAAATGCTCGAATGCATGAGACGAACACGTATGCGAATGCAATGCACATGATGACATGATATGAGATGCATGAAAACGAAAAACAACACACGGAGACAAAGAGCCGAACCCGAGAAATAAATATAACTTACATCGGAAACGACAAGAGTTGGAGTACAAATTGGGAAAGTTATATCCGGGGCGTTACACCTCCATAGTGGAGATATTGTTTCCACATATATATTGACCGATGGTAGGAATGCCCTCCAATTATTTCCTGTAACACGCGTACATTACGGCATGCCACACTGCAAAAACAAGGAGAATACGGCTTATAGTCGCCTTATTTTCTTGAATCTACAACCAAATGGGATTCCCCGCATCATAGAGCATGCCCAGAATGCAACATTTGTCCTTCCTAGGCAGACTAATGTTTATACTCACCATAATCTCTCGGATTTCCTTCCAAACGAGTGCCAATGGGTTCAGAAACTTGTCGGAAAAGCAGCAGGAAATGATGTTCTTTGACTTTGAGGGGCAAAAAGTCCTGCTTAGGGGCGGAATTTGAGGTTCCTCCGGGCCTCCTACGCAAGCTGGAAGTATATTCAAGATTCCCACGCACTTCACGAGCATATTGAGTACTTGTGGGTCCGAAACGGACTCGGAATGACAAAGTAATGACTGTTTTTGTGAACATCGGTCCTTTATATGGAAATCCCTCAAAGAACATCATTTTCTCATTACACGTTCTGGCGCGCCGGCCCAAATTTTTGAGTTCTCCATACTGGAATATTGTTTCCACATATATATTAACCGATGCCGGGAATGCCCTAGTCTTTTTAGTTGTCACACACGTTCGTTACGACATGTCACACGGCAAAAACAAGGACAATAAGGATGATAATCGCCTTATTTTCTTGAATTTACAACCAAATGAGATACCCCAGATCATAGAGCATGTGCAGAATGCAATGTTTGTCCTTACCACGCAGACTAATGTTTATACTCACCATAATCTCTCGGATTTCCTTCCAAAGGAGTGCCAATGGGTTCAGAAACTTGTCTAAAAAGCAATGACAAACGATGTTCTTTGACTTTCATGGTCAGAAAGTCCTGCTTAGAGGCTGAATTTGAGGGTCCTTCAAGCCTCCTACAGAAGCCAAACTATTTTCTAGATTCCCACACTCGTCGCAAGCAATTTGAGTACTTGTGGGTCCGAAACGGACTCTGAATGACAAAGTTATTACCGTTTTTGTGAACACCGGCCCTTTATATGGCAGTCCTTGAAAGAACTTCATTTTCTCGTGACACGTTCTGGCATGCCGCCCCAAACTTTTCTGTCCTCCATAGCGGAGATATTGTTTCCACATATATATTGATCGTTGACAGGAATGCCCTACTATCATTGCTGTAACACACGTACGTTACGGCATGCCACACTGCAAAAGTAAGGAGAATAAGGCTTACAATCGCCTTATTTTCTTGAATTTGCAAACAAATGGGGTTCCACGGATAATAGAGCATGTGTAGAATGCAACGTTTATCCTTACCACGCGGACTAATGTTTATACTCACCATAATCTCTCAGATTTGTTTCCAAAGGAGTGCCAATGGGTTCAGAACCTTGTCTGAAAAGCAACGACAAATGATGTTCTTTGACTTTCAGGGGGAAAAAGTCCTGCCTAGGGGCTGAATTTGAGGTTTCTTCGGCCCTCCAGCCCAAGATGGAAGTATTTTCTAGATGTCCACATTCGTCGCGAGCATTTTGAGTACTTGTGGGTCCGAAATGGGCTGCAAATGACAAAGTTATGACCGTTTTTGTGAACACTGGTCCTTTATATGGCAGTCCTTGAAAGAACTTCATTTTCTCGTGACACGTTCTGGTATGCCGCCTCCAAATTTTGTGTCCTCCATAGTGGAGATATTGTTTCCACATATATATTGACCGATGCCAGGAATGCCCTCCAATTATTTCCTGTAACACACGTACATTACGGCATGCCACACTACAAAAACAAGGAGAATACGGCTTATAGTGGACTTATTTTCTTGAATCTACAACCAAATGGGATTCCCCGCATCATAGAGCATGCCCAGAATGCAACATTTGTCCTTCCCAGGCAGACTAATTTTTATACTCACCATAATCTCTCGGATTTCCTTCCAAAGGAGTGCCAATGGGTTCAGAAACTTGTCTGAAAAGCAGCAGGAATTGATGTTCTTTGACTTTGGAGGGCAAACAGTCCTTCTTAGGGGCGGAATTTTAGGTTCCTCCGGGCCTCCTATGCAAGCTGGAAGTATTTTCTAGATCCCCACACACATCACAAGCATATTGAGTACCTGTGGGTCCGAAACAGACTCGGAATGACAAAGTTATGACCATTTTTGTGAACACCGGTTCTTTATATGGTAGTCCTTGAAAGAACATCATTTTCTCGTTACACGTTCTGGCGCGCCGGACCAAATTTTTGAGTTCTCCATACTGGAATATTGTTTCCACATATATATTAACCGATGCCAGGAATACCCTAATCTTTTTGGTTGTCACACACATTCGTTACGACATGTCACACGGCAAAAACAAGGTCAATAAGGACTATAATCGCCTTATTTTCTTGAATTTAGAACCAAATGAGATACCCCAGATCATAGAGCATGTGCAGAATGCAATGTTTGTCCTTACCACGCAGACAAATGTTTATACTCACCATAATCTCTCGGATTTCCTTCCAAAGGAGTGCCAATGGGTTCAGAAACTTGTCTAAAAAGCATCGACAAACGATGTTCTTTGACTTTCAGGGGAAAAAAGTCCTGCTTAGGGGCCGAATTTGAGGTTTCTTCGGCCCTCCAGCCCAAGATGGAAGTATTTTCTAGATTTCCACATTCGTCGCGAGCATTTTGAGTACTTGTGGGTCCGAAATGGGCTCCAAATGACAAAGTTATGAACGTTTTTGTGAACACCGGTCCTTTATATGGCAGTCCTTGAAAGAACTTCATTTTCTCGTGACGCGTTCTGGTATGCCGCCTCCAAATTTTGTGTCCTCCATAGTGGAGATATTGTTTCCACATATATATTGACTGATGCCAGGAATGCCCTCCAATTATTTCCTGTAACACATGTACATTACAGCATGCCACACTGCAAAAACAAGGAGAATATGGCTTATAGTCGCCTTATTTTCTTGAATCTACAAACAAATAGGATTCCCCGCATCATACAGCATGCCCAGAATGCAACATTTGTCCTTCCCAGGTAGACTAATGTTTATACTCACCATAATCTCTCGGATTTCCTTCCAAAGGAGTGCCAATGGGTTCAGAACCTTGTCTGAAAAGCAACGGCAAATGATGTTCTTTGACTTTCAATGGAAAAAAGTCCTGCTTAGGGACCGAATTTGAGGTTTCTTGTTACACGTTCTGGCGCGCCGGCCCAAACTTTTGAGTTCTCCATACTGGAATATTGTTTCCACATATATATTAACCGATGCCAGGAATGCCCTACTCTTTTTGGTTGTCACACACGTTCGTTACGACATGTCACACGGCAAAAACAAGGACAATAAGGATTATAATCGCCTTATTTTCTTGAATTTACAACCAAATGAGATACCCCAGATCATAGAGCATGTGCAGAATGCAATGTTTGTCCTTACCATGCAGACTAATGTTTATACTCACCATAATCTCTCGGATTTCCTTCCAAAGGAGTGCCAATGGGTTCAGAAACTTGTCTAAAAAGCAACGACAAATGATGTTCTTTGACTTTCAGGGTCAGAAAGTCCTGCTTAGCGGCTGAATTTGAGGGTCCTTCAGGCCTCCTACAGAAGCCAAAAGTATTTTCTAGATTCCCACACTCGTCGCAAGCAATTTGAGTACTTGTGGGTCCGAAACGGACTCCGAATGACAAAGTTATGACCGTTTTTGTGAACACCGGCCCTTTATATGGCAGCCCTTGAAAGAACTTCATTTTCTCGTGAGGCGTTCTGGCATGCCGCCCCAAAATTTTGTGTCCTCCATAGTGGAGATATTGCTTCCACATATATATTGATCGATGACAGGAATGGCCTCCTATTATTGCTGTAACACACGTACGTTACGGCATGCCACACTGCAAAAATAAGGAGAATAAGGCTTACAATCGCCTTATTTTCTTGAATTTGCAACCAAATGGGGTTCCACGGATAATAGAGCTTGTGCAGAATGCAACGTTTATCCTTACCACGCGGACTAATGTTTATACTCACCATAATCTCTCAGATTTCCTTCAAAAGGAGTGCCAATGGGTTCAGAACCTTGTCTGAGAAGCAACGGCAAATGATGTTGTTTGACTTTCAGGGGGAAAAAGTCCTGCTTAGGGGCCGAATTTGAGGTTTCTTCGGCCCTCCAGCCCAAGATGGAAGTATTTTCTAGATTTTCACGTTCATCGCAAGCATTTTGAGTACTTGTGGGTCCGAAATGGGCTCCAAATGACAAAGTTATGACCGTTTTTGTGAACACCGTTCCTTTATATGGCAGTCCTTGAAAGAACTTCATTTTCTCGTGACGCGTTCTGGTATGCCGCCTCCAAATTTGTGTCCTCCATAGTGGTGATATTGTTTCCACATATATATTGACCGATGCCAGGAATGCACTCCAATTATTTCCTGTAACACACGTACATTACGGCATGCCACACTGCAAAAACAAGGAGAATACGGCTTATAGTCGCCTTATTTTCTTGAATCTACAACCAAATGGGATTCCCCGCATCATAGAGCATGCCCGGAATGCAACATTTGTCCTTCCCAGGCAGACTAATGTTTATACTCACCATAATCTCTCGGATTTCCTTCCAAAGGAGTGCCAATGGGTTCAGAAACTTGTTTGAAAAGCAGCAGGAAATGATGTTCTTTGACTTTGAGGGGCAAAAAGTCCTGCTTAGGGGCGGAATTTGAGGTTCCTCCAGGCCTCCTATGCAAGATGGAAGTATTTTCTAGATCCCCACGCACAAGACAAGCATATTGAGTACCTGTGGGTCCGAAACGGACTCGGAATGACAAAGTTATGACCGTTTTTGTGAACACCGGTCCTTTATATGATAGTCCTTGAAAGAACATCATTTTCTCGTTACACGTTCTAGCACGCCGGCCGAAATTTTTGAGTTCTCCATACTGGAATATTGTTTCCACATATATATTAACCGATGTCAGGAATGCCCTACTCTTTTTGGTTGTCACACACGTTCGTTACGACATGTCACACGGCAAAAACAAGGACAATAAGGATTATAATCGCCTTATTTTCTTGAATTTACAACCAAATGAGATACCCCAGATGATAGAGCATGTGCAGAATGCAATGTTTGTCCTTACCATGCAGACTAATGTTTATACTCACCATAATCTCTCAGATTTCCTTCCAAAGGAGTGCCAATGGGTTCAGAAACATGTCTAAAAAGCAATGACAAACGATGTTCTTTGACTTTCAGGGTCAGAAAGTCCTACTTAGCGGCTGAATTTGAGGATCCTTTAGGACTCCTACAGAAGCCAAACGTATTTTCTAGATTCCCACACTCGTCGCAAGCAATTTGAGTACTTGTGGGTCCGAAACGGACTCCGAATGACAAAGTTATGACCGTTTTTGTGAACACCGGCCCTTTATATGGCAGCCCTTGAAAGAACTTCATTTTCTCGTGACGCGTTCTGGCATGCTGCCCCAAAATTTTGTGTCCTCCATAGTGGAGATATTGTTTCCACATATATATTTCTCGATGACAGGAATGCCCTCCTATTATTGCTGTAACACACGTACGTTACGGCATGCCACACTGCAAAAATAAGGAGAATAAGGCTTACAATCGCCTTATTTTCTTGAATTTGCAACCAAATGGGGTTCCACGGATAATAGAGCTTGTGCAGAATGCAACGTTTATCCTTACCATGCGGACTAATGTTTATACTCACCATAATCTCTCAGATTTCCTTCCAAAGGAGTGCCAATGGGTTCAGAACCTTGTCTGAAAAGCAATGGCAAATGATGTTCTTTGACTTTCAGGGGAAAAAAGTCCTGCTTAGGGGCCGAATTTGAGGTTTCTTCGGCCCTCCAACCCAAGATGGAAGTATTTTCTAGATTTTCACGTTCATCGCAAGCATTTTGAGTACTTGTGGGTCCGAAATGGGCTCCAAATGACAAAGTTATGACCGTTTTTGTGAACACCGATCCTTTATATGGCAGTCCTTGAAAGAACTTCATTTTCTCATGACGCGTTCTGGTATGCCGCCTCCAAATTTTGTGTCCTCCATAGTGGAGATATTGTTTCCACATATATATTGACCGATGCCAGGAATGCCCTCCAATTATTTCCTGTAAGACACGTACATTACGGCATGCCACACTGCAAAAACAAGGAGAATACGGCTTATAGTGGACTTATTTTCTTGAATCTACAACCAAATGGGATTCCCCGCATCATAGAGCATGCCCAGAATGCAACATTCGTCCTTCCCAGTCAGACTAATGTTTATACTCACCATAATCTCTCGGATTTCCTTCCAAAGGAGTGCCAATGGGTTCAGAAACTTGTCTAAAAAGCAGCAGGAAATGATGTTCTTTGACTTTGAATTTGAGGTTCCTCCGGGCCTCCTATAGTATTTTCTAAGATCCCCACGCAACTGACAAAGCATATTGAGTACCTGTGGGTCCGAAACGGACTCGGAATGACAAAGTTATGACCGTTTTTGTGAACACCGGTCCTTTATATGATAGTCCTTGAAAGAACATCATTTTCTCATTACACGTTCTGGCGCGCTGGCCCAAGTTTTTGAGTTCTCCATACTGGAATATTGTTTCCACATATATATTAACCGATGTCACGAATGCCCTACTCTTTTTGGTTGTCACACACGTTCGTTACGACATGTCACACGGCAAAAACAAGGACAATAAGGATTATAATCGCCTTATTTTCTTGAATTTACAAACCAATGAGATTACCCCGATCATAGAGCATGTGCAGAATTGCAATTGTTTGTCTACCACGCAGAACTAATGTTTTTACTCACCATTATCTCTCACAGATTTCCTTCCAAAGGAGTGCCAATGGGTCAGAAACATGGTCTAAAAAGCAACGACAAAACAATGTTCTTTGACTTTCAGGGGTCAGAAAGTCTGCTTAGCGGCCTGAAATTTGAGGGTCTTCAGGCTCCTACAGAGCCAAAAGTATTTTTCTAGATTCCCACACTTCGTCGCAAAGCAATTTTGAAGTACTTGTTGGGTCCGAAACGGACTCCAATGACAAAGTTTATGACCGTTTTTGTGAACACCGGCCCTTTATATGGCGCCCTTTGAAAGAACTTCATTTTCTCGGTGACGCGTTCTGGCATGCTGCCCCAAATTTTGTTCCTTCATAAGTGGGAGTATTGTTTCCACATATATATTTCTCGATGACAGGAATGCCCTCCTATTATTGCTGTAACACACGTACGTTACGGCATGCCACACTGCAAAAATAAGGAGAATAAGGCTTACAATCGCCTTATTTTCTTGAATTTGCAACCAAATGGGGTTCCACGGATAATAGAGCTTGTGAAGAATGCAACGTTTATCCTTACCACGTGGACTAATGTTTATACTCACCATAATCTCTCAGATTTCCTTCCAAAGGAGTGCCAATGGGTTCAGAACCTTGTCTGAAAAGCAATGGCAAATGATGTTCTTTGACTTTCAGGGGAAAAAAGTCCTGCTTAGGGGCCGAATTTGAGGTTTCTTCGGCCCTCCAACCCAAGATGGAAGTATTTTCTAGATTTTCACGTTCATCGCAAGCATTTTGAGTACTTGTGGGTCCGAAATGGGCTCCAAATGACAAAGTTATGACGTTTGAACGTGTCCCGATGTTTCGATGAGATGGTGGCTATCGTTTTGGAGGAAGTCAACTTTGATGATCCGACTACGAACATGCGAAGACGTCGTGCCTTACCAATCGCTAAACCAACTCCGAGAGGTTATTGACCACGCCGGAGCATGATCAACCTGACCACGAAGGTCTATTTCCTGTAGGCAAATGAAGAACAAGCAAGAAACTAAGATTGCAATCTGGATATTGCGAATATAAGAGGAAAGCTTTATTGATCAAGGTGGGGTTCTATGACACATTTGTCTGGTCGTTGAACACAAATGAAGTACGCGAAGTTGCAGCTATGGCAAACTTTTATCTAAACAAAACCCAAAGTCTAAATGATGCCCTAAGGGCTGTATATATGGAGGAGAGAGGGGGGAATTTCGTGGCCCTTGGAGGAGGGGTCCGAAACCAACCCTAACTCTCGTTTCCCCATACATGCGGACTCTAAAAACAGCCTATACTTAAGTATTTCGAAAATACATGGGCCTGGCCCAATAATAAGGTGACACAGCACCTAGAATAGCCTCTCGATGAAATTTATGAAGTGGCATCTTGTATATTTCGTCCAAGGCTTCATGCACTCCTTATGGTGCCTTCAAAGTGTTGAAATCGTCACTTGTAACAACGTACTTGATCCCCTTGGGCATGCCATCATCTCCATGCTTGGTCTTGCTCCAGTGTTCATCCCTCTTATCCATGCCAGGCCCTTCATTTGCAAGCAAAACAAATGTATCCAATTTAGGCAGCATCATATTCTCATAAACATTAGAATCATTACCATGAAACGGAAGTACCTAATAATTTAATTGGCGTGCGCGAGCTCTAGTAATTGGTCCAGTATGTATAGCAGCAGGGGCTGTGGGTGTAACAGTGGTATTGATGTCCTCATCATCCTCCCCTTCTTGAAATGAAGTCGTCCTCGACGGAAGCTCATCTTCCTCACCCAAATAAGGCTTCAAATCTGCAATGTTAGGAGTGGGACTAACCCCAAAATCTATAGGCAGCTGAAGTTTATATGCATTATCATTTATTTTCTCTAACACCTTAAAAGGACCATCAGCACGTGGCATTAGCTTTGATTTGCGCAAATTAGGAAATCTATCCTTACGCAAATGTAACGAAACAAGATCTCCAGGTGCAAACACAACATGGTTTCTACCCTTATCTCCAGCAAGTTTATATTTAGCATTCATACGCTCAATGTTTTCCTTAGTTAACTAATGCATTTTTAAAATCAATTTAGCACGCTCTTTAGCATCAAAATTAACCTTCTTCGAAGATGGAAGAGGCAACAAATCAATAGGTGCACGAGGTAGGAAACCATACACAATTTCAAAAGGGCACATCTTAGTACGAGAATGCAATGAACGATTATAAGCAAATTCAATATGAGGCAAGCATTCTTCCCACATTTTCTTATTATTCTTCAAAATAGCCCTAAGCATAGTAGACAATGTTCTATTGACTACTTCAGTTTGTCCATTAGTTTGTGGGTGACAAGTAGTACTAAAAAGCAGTTTAGTCCCCAACTTAGCCCATAAACATCTCCAAAAGTGGCTAAGAAATTTAGTATCATGATCTGAAACAATAGTATTTGGCACACCATCCAAGCGAATAATTTCACAGAAGAACAAATCAGCAACATTAACAGCATCATCGCTTTTCTGACATGGTATAAAGTGTGCCATTTTCGAGAACCTATCCACAACAACAAATATGCTATCCCTCCCTTTCTTCGTTCGAGGTAAACCTAAAACAAAGTCCATAGATATATCCTCCCAAGGAACACTAGGTACAGGTAAAGGCATATAGAAACCATGATGATTGAGTCATGACTTAGCTTTTTGACATGTAGTGCAGCGAGCAACAAAACGCTCAACATCCCGTCTCATCTTTGGCCAAAATAAATGTGTAGCAAGTATATCCTCCGTCTTCTTGACGCCAAAGTGTCCAATTAATCCTCCTCCATGCGCCTCCTGCAACAACAAAGGATGAAGGGAGCTAGCTGGAATGCCCCCCCACTCACCTGGTAAAACCTCTTATTCCCCAAGCGTCGTAATTGATGGCGCGGTTGGGTTACCCACGTCCATATTGATGAGAATCCCGTAATAAGGGGGACACGATCTATGCTTTGACAAGACGTGTCAAGAAAACCGCCCCGCGTTATGTGCGGTACTGGTTGAGAAAAACGGTTCAAATAATGACCGGGCCATGACGTGATGTCATGCTGTCAAACATGTCAGCAGATTGGATTTGTGCAAATATTATTCTCTCTACGGTAGTATGAGGAACTTGTTTTGCAGAGCGAGACACTATTCTGGTGTTCAAAATCTTCTATTGAGTATTCGGAGGTGGAACCCTCCTTGCAATGCCGAAGACAATACTGCGCGCCGGACTCATCGTCATTGAAGCCTGGTTCAGGGGCTACTGAGGGAGTCCTGGATTAGGGGGTCTCCGGACAGCCGGACTATATCCTTTTGCCGGACTATTGGACTATGAAGATACAAGATTGAAGACTTCGTCCCGTGTCCGGATGGGACTCTCCTTGGCGTGGAAGGCAAGCTAGGAAATATGGATATGTAGATCTCCTCCCTTGTAACCGACTCTGTGTAACCCTAGCCTCCTCCGGTGTCTATATAAAGCGAAGGGTTTAGTCTGTAGGACAACATACAATCATACCATAGGCTAGCTTCTAGGGTTTAGCCTCTACGATCTCGTGGTAGATCAACTCTCGTAATACTCATATCATCAAGAACAATCAAGCAGGACATTGGGTACTACCTCCATCAAGAGGGCCTGAACCTAGGTAAATATCGTGTCCCCTACCTCCTGTTACCATCCGCCTTAGACGCACAGTTCGGGACCCCCTACCCGAGATCCAATGGTTTTGACACCGACATTGGTGCTTTCATTGAGAGTTCCACTGTGTCGTCACCGTAAGGCTTGATGGCTCCTTCGATCATCGATAGCGATGCGGTCCAGGGAGAGGTTTTCCTCCCCGGACAGATCTTTGTATTCGGCGGCTTCGCATTGCAGGCCAATTCGCTTGGCCATCTGGAGCAGATCGAGAGCTACGTCCCTGGCCATCAGGTCAGATTCGGAAATTTAAACTACACTACTGACATCCGCGGAGACTTGATCTTTAACGGATTCGAGCCCATGCCAGGTGCACCGCATAGTCATGATGAGCATGACATAACTCTGCCGTCGGACAGTATTCGAGAGATCGCATCTGCAACTACTCCGGCCGTCAATTCGGAGCAAATTGTGCCATCCGAGAGCGGAGAGATAGACCCTGCCATTGTGGCCGCACTCTCAGTGGCGATAGAGCCGGATACTGACTTCACCCCTTACGAGAGTCGTGTCGCCGAACCACTGGACTCGTCTTCGGCCATGGACTCCGAGCCGCCTGCATCCGTGCCCATCGAATCCGACTGGGCGCCGATCATGGAGTTCGCCTCTGCGGATATCTTTCAGCATTCGCCTTTCGGTTTTGTGCTAAATTCATTAAGGTCTCTCTCCTTGTCAGGAGAACCTTGGCCGAACTATGTCCGGCTAGAATGGGATGCAGACGGCGAAGAAATTCGCTGCCCACCCACCACCCACTTAGTAGCCACTTTCGACGATTTAACCGACATGCTCGACTTCGACTCCGAAGACATCGACGGTATGGACGACGATGTAGGAGATGAACAGGAACCACCGCCCACAGGGCGCTGGACCGCCACCTCATCATATGATATATACATGGTGGACACCCACAAAGAAGGCAATGGCGATGAGACAGCGGAGGAAGACCCCTCCAAGAAGCAACCCAAGCGCCGACGTCAGCAGCGCCGCTCCATGTCCCGCCATAGCAAAAGTAGTGATACCGGAACAAGATACAATAACACTCCGGATAGTGCCGAAGACGACAATAATCCCCTCTAGCACGATTTAGAGCAGGAGGGTGAACAAGCTAGCCCTCCAGAGCGGGCCGCATATGGAGAATCGGAGGAGGACAATCACATGCCTCTCTCCGAAGACGAGGTGAGCCTCAGCAATGAAGAATTTATCGTGCCTGAGGATCCCGTCGAGCAGGAGCGCTTCAAGCGTCGGCTTATGGCCACAGTAAATAGCCTGAAGAAAAAGCAACAACAGCTTCAAGCTGATTAAGATCTGCTAGCAGACAGATGGACCAAAGTCCTTGCGGCCGAGGAAGACGAACTCGAGCGCCCCTTCAAGAATTACCCAAAGCGCAGGTTGCTACCCCACTTCGAGGAGGAAGCATCTAAACCTACATCACCAGTGTACAATGCGGCTGACCAGCCACCTCGTGGCCGAGCCAGAGAGGCGTTTCGGCCTGAAGTTCAGCCTGCACCCCGCCGCCACTCAAACAAAAATACCAAGGCCCGGGGCAACACACGGGACCTCCGAGATGCATTGGAAAACAAGGCAAAACATGCAAGATCGATCTACGGATCACGGGGGCACGCACCAATACGCGACGATGATTGTCACGCCGGATACACTAAAAGCCAATCCGGCCGAGCCGGTCACAGCAGACAAGACTCGTACGAACCGCGTTGCGATATAGCCCGGCACAGAGGCGCCGCACACCCCTTATGCTTCACTAATGAAGTAATGGATCACGAATTCCCAAAAGGGTTTAAACCCATAAACATCGAATCATACGATGGTACTCCAGACCCCGCGGTATGGATAGAAGACTTCTTCCTCCACATTCATATGTCCCGCGGGGATGACCTACATGCCATCAAGCATCTCCCGCTCAAACTCAAAGGGCCGGCTCGACATTGGCTCAATAGCTTGCCGGCAAACTCCATAGGAAGTTGGGAGAACCTGGGAGAGGCATTCCTGGACAATTTCCAGGGCACTTACGTGCGACCGCCAGACGCTGATGATTTAAGTCATATAACTCAGCAACCAGGGGAATTGGCCAGGAAATTCTTGACCCGGTTCCTAACCAAGAAGAACCAAATTGTCGGATGTCTGAATGCAGAGGCCTTAGCGGCATTTAAGCATAATATCCGTGACGAATGGCTCGCCCGACATCTCGGCCAAGAGAAGCCAAAATCCATGGCAGCCCTCACGACACTTATGACCCACTTTTGTGCGGGCGAAGATAGCTGGTTAGCTCGTAGTACCAATACAGTAAGAAAACATGGCATAACACTAGCCAGGGATAGCAATGGCAAACCACGACGCAACAAACACAAGCGCTGCAAATATGGTGAAAACGCCAAAAATACGACAGTTAATGCCGGATTCAGGGGCTCAAAGTCCGGTTAGCGGAAAGGGCCGCCCAAAAATACAAATTTGGGTCCATCCAGTCTGGACCGCATACTCGCTCGCCAATGCCAAATTCATGGCACCCCAGAAACACCAGCCACCCATACCAACAGAGAATGCTGGGTCTTCAAACAATTTGGCAAGGCAGGCGCCAAAAATGAAGAGGGGTCTCAAAGCGACGACAGCGACGATGAGCCCAGATCGCCGAACACGGGAGGGCAAAAGAAGTTCCCCCCGATATTCAATCGGTGAATGTGGTAAATACCACCCAAATTACCCACTTGGACCAGAGATGCACCGTTAGGGACAGCGGCTCAACGGAACTCGCCATCCCACAATATAAGCTAGGGCTGGTCACCTTCAACCGCACAGATCATCCGGTTAACGCCAATAGGGGCAATCCAGCCGCACTAATCCTCGACCCAATAGTAGACGGGTTCCACCTCACTCGAGTCCTTATGGACGGAGGTAGCAGTTTAAACCTGCTTTACCAGGACACAGTGCGCAAGATGGGCATCGATCTTCAGCGATCAAGCCCACTAAAGCCACTTTTAGAGGCATCATACCAGGTATGGAGGTTAGCTGTACAGGCTCCATTGCCCTCAAGGTAATCTTCGGATCACCAGAAAATTACGGTATCGAAGAGTTAATCTTCGAAATCGCCCCTTTCAGTAGTGACTATAAAGAACTGCTCGGGCGAACCATGTTCGCTCGATTCAACGCGGTGCCACATTATGCCTACCGTAAGCTCAAAATGCCCAGTCCACACGGCATCATCACGGTTCATGGCAAGGCCGAACCTCCCGTCGGCACCAACAAATACATCACTGCCTTAGCAGCAGGGACAACGAGTAGCACCTTGCAGCCGAACCTCGAGTCGACGCCCAGGCTCCCGGACACCATCAAGGTGCTCCGAACTACTTCGCGGAAGGATACCCCGGCTCGTCCAGAGCTCAACTAAACACTCCGGCAAAGGCCATGACAGGCCGAACTCAGCACTTCAACCGCCCTCCGGCACGCAAACATTTCTTATATTTCCTTCGCAGGTTCATCTTTGCACCGACCAGGACAGACTCCACAGAGGCAGCTCGAACGCGTCAGGGGATCCTTAGACATTCCCTGCAGCGAACGTCCGGCTACAATACGAATCCGTACTCAACCTCTTCCATGGTCACAGCAGGTTCTGCTATCACAACTCCTTTTTTATCACATTACTTGTACCCATATGCATAGACGTATTATTCAAATACAACATGTGGATTTATATGACGTTTACCTACTGATTATTTCTTATCGAAATCATTTCGTCAAATGGCATCCGTACAAAGCGATATGCCTTAAATATGCCAGGGGCTTTGTTTTCCCCGTAACACGGCAATAAAAGTCCGAACACCTTCACGAAAGTTCGGCACCCCGAACTTATAGCATTATATGCATCAGCTCCGAATCATATCTTGGGTCAGTAGTTGGTTTTTCCCGGCTCCCATGTTTTGGTACCTTACGTTCCGCTATATCGGCTAAGGTAGCACTGGGAGAACTACTGTGATTGTGTCCCGTTCTTCCGGATGAGCACCTTAGTAGAGAAAGCCGAAAACTGACTGTCATGATACGGCGAGAGCTGGTCAGCTGTTCGAGCGGTCACAAAATCTTTAAGGATTTCTCCCGCATAATGCCATAACCAATGCAGCGTGTGATGGATCGGCATTTTCTCTGATCAGGCGCTTACAGAGCCCCTAGTACGGTCTTCCAAACACAAGGGGCTGCACCGACCATAATAAAGCTCCTATGGCTTAGTGAGAGGATAAAGCCCTATAGTCCGATTTCCTAGTTCGTTGTGCTGAGCACCTCCTTCGGAGGACCCAAAACTGGGATATAGACTGATCAGGTTTATCCCGAACACCCTCGTACTTCTTAGGTGGTGGCAGAAGCCGACGACTGGCCAACTCTCAGCCTTAACATACAAACGGCTGCACAGGAGGGTCAACTATTATATAACAGGCGACATATAAACGACCTTGTTCAAACATTATAAAGGACAACATGATCGGCATTCATGGAAATATAATGTCCTTGGTACATAGCTCCGCTGCAAGGTAGGATCCTTTCAAGACACTCTTATAATACAATTCGGGCTTGTGATGCTCCTTCCCCTCTGGCGGTCCCTCGGTCACTAGCTTTTCAGCATCCATCTTCCCCCAGTGCACCTTTGCGAGGGTGAAGGCCATTCGCGCTCCTTCTATACAGACCAACCGCTTGATGACGTCAAGTCGAGGGCAAGCGCTTACAAGCCGCCTCACGAGCCCGAAGTAGCTGCTTCGAATCGGCTCGGCAGGCCATAGCCGGATAACCATATCTTTCATGGCTAGTTCCGCCGCCTTTTGCAATTCAATCAGCTATTTTAGTAGATCGGCAAAAGGCACCAGATAATTCGGTGCCAAATACTGCGACCAAAAGAGCTTATCGGCGGTGTTCCTTCCTTCGGCTCGGTAGAATTGAGCGGCATCTGATATACTATGAGGTAGCTCGGCAAATACACCTGAGAAGTCCGGATTCACAATTAGAAACATAGTTTTCCCTTCAAATACTTGCTTTACATGGGAAAAGCCTTACCCGTCGTGATCTTCCCTGCCTCTTGGATCCCCTGCAGGGCGCTTTGGGTTTCCCCCTGGGCGTCGCTCGTGGCTTGACGCGCCTTGGTGAGTTCGGACTCTTTCTCCGTTAAACTCTGCTCCAAGGCCTCGCATTTACTTACGACCTCTTGCAGCTCCTGCTCAGCTTTAATAACTCTGGCTTCGTGTTCTTGACGAAGAGTCCGCTCCATGGCCGCCTTTTTCTCGGCCTCGGCAATGGCCCTTTTGAGGGCCTCGACTTCGGTCATAACCCCTAGCACAAATTATGCGGCTTATTTCATACTGAACATTTATTTCACAATAAATGCGTGCAACGCTTGTGCATACCTTGTTTATCCCTCAACTGCATTTTTAATTGGCCAATTTCTTCTATGGCCCGCTCCAGAATTTGATTCAGTCCGGAGATCTCCGAAGTACGAGAGGCAGCAGCCGATACAGGTATCTGCTTGGAGCAGAAGGGAAATCAATATCACTCAATGAGTCTTCCGGTGATCATCAATGCGATCCCCTGTCCGGTTCCTTCTTTCACCGACCAGGGTACACTACAAAAAAAGACACATCTATGACATTTTGGGCCGAACGAAAAAAATTTCTGTCATACATATGACACTTCTATGATGATAATTGTGACAAAACCCGGTATCATCATAGATGTGGTGGGCTCCTACTTCTATGACCAAAAATCATGACAGAAAATGGGCTTTTCGTCCTGGGCGGGCCGGAGACGCAGCTGCATGACATTCTTTGGGCCGTCCATGATGGAAAAAAACGTGGTAGAAGCGAGGGGGAGGAAAATTTCGGGGAGTTCCCGGTTACAGTGGGAGGTCGGGGGCCGAGCGATGCGCGTTTCTCTCGTACACGTACGCGCGTGTGTGTGCGAGGCGTTGGCTCTAACTGAACCCGAGCAACGCGTTGGGCTCTAACTGAACCCGAGCGATTGCACTGCAGGCTACGCGTTACTGAACCCGAGCGATCGATCGATGGCTATTAACTAAACCCGATCGAGCGATTCCTTCGCTACTGCTGCTAACTGAAGCCGATCGATGGGATGAACAGTGAGCGTTGTGGGGGGGGGGCGGGGGTTGGATGAACAGTGAGCGGTGGCGTTGCCTCTGGATGAACAGGACCCCGTGGTGTGGTGGAGGGCTGGATGAACATTAGACGGTGGAGGGGTGCCCGTGGAGGGGTGGATGAACAGGACCCCGTGGTGTGGAGGGCTGGATGAACAGTACACGGTGGAGGGGTGGTTGAACAGGACTCCATGGTGTGGAGGGCTGGATGAACAATAGAGGTGGAGGGGTGCCCGTGGAGGGCTGGATGAAAAGTAGACGGCGGAGGGGTGGTTGAACTGTAGCCGGTGGAGTAGCGCGCGGTGGAGGCTGGATGAACAGGAGCCAGTGGAGGCTGGATGAACAGGAGCCCATGGAGGCTGGAGGAGGTCAACGGTGGAGATGAACAGTATCCCGTGGAGTCCCGTTTTGCGGTATGCCACACCCCTCGCGATGAATAGGACCCCCGTTTCGACCATAGCGCTCCAACACAAGTCTGGTTCCTCCGTTTTGCGGTACACCACACCCCTCCCGATCAACAGGACCCCCGTTTCGACCATAGGAGGTCCGTTTCCTCCGTTTTGCGATACGCCAGACCCCTCCCAATGAACAGGATCCCGTTTCGAACGTGGCCGGTCGAACACAAGGCCGTTTCCTCCGTTCTGCGGTACGCCAGGCCTCGTTTCCATCACCTGTTCCGTCCAAGCCCTCCCGATGAACACGACACATTCTGTTGCCTCCCCATGAACACGACGCATTCTGTTGCCTCCCCATGAACACGGCGATGACGCTGTTTCTCCGTTCCGACCCAGCCATGTACACGAGACCTGGCCGTACGTATGCGCGAGTAGGCATTCGAGACCCCGCCCGTATGTACACATACGTGGCCGTATTTTCTTTCTTGCACCCTGGCCGCTGTACGTACATGTAAATGCTACGTGCGCGCCTCTACTACAACATGTGCGCGCCTCTACTACGACATGTGCGTGCCTCTACATCGACCAGTATGTACGTACACATTCGCGACCAGAATGACAACGCTATGTACACTTCGACCAGGTGGGTCCCAACTGTCAAGCACTTCCTTGCCTGCGAAGATGTAGCTGGTGGGTCCCAGCAGTCAGGGGGCGAATCGTTTTTTTGCCTGGACGCACTTCCTTGCGTGCGAAGATGTAGCTAGTGGGTATCAGCAATCAGGGGGAAACATTTTTTTTGCGAAATATGGTGGTCCGTCCGGTGGGTCCGCTGTTAGGTGGAGGAATAATTATTTTGCACGTAATAAGGAGGCAATTCCTTGCTGCGACCGTGGACCCAGCTGTCAGCCCCTCCACATACAGTCCACGTCTGATGGAAGCCGTTCCTTGACCATGTTGACCACTCCTCGCCGAGAGCACCAGGGCGGTGGACGACGGCGAGGCCTAGGAAGGGGATGACGCGGAGCCGGGGAAGACACGGCAGTGGATGCCCACGTGTAGAGGAGTACGAGGGTTCACTGGTTCACTGTGGTGTGAGGCTGCGATCGCCGCAGAATAACAGGGGGTGTGGGTGAGTAGAGGGATGGCCTGGTCAACGGTGGGAGTAGTAGGGGGCGGTGAGGCCTCCGCCGCATAGCAGCTGGCCATGGGAGGCAGGAGCACGAGGCACGACCGACGGTGGTTTGGGCGGCTGGAGCAAGAAGACGAGAGGTTGAAGAAGCACTACAGCCGTTGGATGGACATCGTACGGTCACTGGAGCTAGAATCGTGCATATTGCCTAAATTGACAAAGCCCTCCGTCCCCGTCAACTTAGTAGGCCCACAAGTTAGCCTGCCACTATACTGGCTCCCAGCTAACAGGGGAGTATTCATTTTTTTGTGCGTAATATGGAGGCACTTCCTTGCGTGCGAAGATATAGCTGGTGGGTCCGAGCTTTCAGCGGCGGTAACATTTTTTCGTGAAATACACAGGGCCTTTCGGTGGGTCCCTGATGTCAGGTGGAGGAATCATTATTTTGCACATAATAAGGAGGCATTTCCTTGCGTGCGGCCGTGGACCCAGCTGTCGGCCTCTCCACGTAAAGTCCACTTCAGATGCATGTCGGTCGTTGACCATGTTGACCAGGCCGCGCCAAGAGCACCAGGACGGTGGACGACGACGAGGCCTAGGAAGGTAACGACACCGAGGAAGGGAAGACTCGGCAGTTGTTTCCCACGCGGAGGGGAGTACGACTGTACGATGGTTTACTGGTTCGTCCGTCGTCGCCGGAGAATAACAGCAGGTGTGGGTGAGTAGAGGGATGGCTAGGCCAGCGATGGGAGTATGGTGGGGCGGTGAGGCCTGCGTGGCAGCAGAGCCAACCGCGGGGAGGAGGGAGCAGGTAGTCCCGCCGGTGCCTGTTTGAGCGGCTGGAGCAGGAAGAGCAGAGATTGAAGAAGCACGACGGCCCTTGGATGGCCATCCAACAATCACTGGTTGTGCGTCAACCTTTTTTTAGGAAAGCCTCAAATCTGTGGAAAATAGCATCCATCCCATTTGCTAATTCTTAAGGTTTTTTTGGAGCCCATATTCTTTTTGTTAGCATTACAGCCCATATTGTGGCCACGGTTAAAAAATTATACGAAATTTTGCATATTTCGGTGCGGTCTGAACTGTTTTTAATCCTGAAATTTCGACTCACATTCAAACTGATTTTAAAAATAAATGTATATCAATATAAAATCCAACAAATTCTCCACGCATAAAAATTAATGTAATTTAGAATCACGAAATGAAAAAAAAAGATATTTGAAACTAATTGCCGGTTTGATGTGTTTTAAAAATGTACAGCCCATTTCTCCTTACTGATGGGCTATTTTCTCGGCCAGCCGAATGAAAGCTCTCCTCGTCTTGAAAGATTTGCAGCCCAACAGGCCTGACAAAGTGACTTACATGGCAAATCACAAAAAAACTGGGCTGTGGCCGTGGACCCAGCTGTCAGTCCATTTGTTTTTTTAGTCCATTTGGTGGGCTGGGTGAAACAATGATGTAGCATCTATGGAGCCCATTTAAATCCCATTTGCATTTTTCTCGAAAGCCGCGGACTTGCTGGGTTGGGTGAAAATATCATGTTGGGCTAGATGGAGAAATGTTATAAAAACATAAACACATGATTGCACGTTAGTAAAATCTTTGCAAGCTTATGTACGCAATCACTAGGAGTTAACTTGCCAAGTTATATATAAACAATTATTATTATTATTTTGTAAGAACTTTCAACTTACGAAATAAAATATCATTTTAATTTGATGAGTTAATAGAACGTGGGGTATTATTAATTTTTAGGCTAGACGTGGGACAGTTGAGTTCGTTATAGGGGAAAGTACTGGGAGAAAACTCAGTTTACATCGAAAAAGAAAGTGGGAGAAAATTCAGAGACCTGCTGGGTCCACCTGAGGAGGGGAGTATGTTGGGAAGAAGGAGATTCAAAGCACGGCAGCCGAGTGAACTAGTTTTTTTTACGGACAAGTGAACTAGTTTACATACATAAGCAAATTGCCACTAAAAAAAGCAATCAGGTTAATGGGTTCCTAAAAGAAATATTTCGGACAAAACAGATAATTACGACACATAGGCTCATGCATGAAACACTCACATGATAAAGGTGCTTATAAACAGATAAAGTAAAACATCTAGACCTTCCTGGCACGCTTGATCATGACGCTGCGGTTGTCTGTGTACTCGTCGGTTACGGGAAGCAGAGACGCCCTCATGTCCAAGATCTGCATGTACATGTCGTAGCATGCATATGCGCCCTTGGACACGTAGGTTATGTAGGCTAGATTCAGAGGTACCTCCCACGTGTTCAGGTCATCTTCTTTCATGTTGGCGTATCAGGGGTCGATGATGGTCTCAGTGAGGTCAACCACGGAATCCTTCTCCTGCCCGTTGCTGATGATCTTGTATTGCTTCTCGATGTCGACAAGTTTGTTTCACCAGATGGCCGAATCGTCGCGTTCTTCCTTCTCACCACCGTAGCGAAGGTGCAGTCGGCGCTGCCGATGAAACGGGCGAATGCTCCAGAACCTGGTGCAGCCATAGGACTGAGGCGAGGCAGAACTTCACCAAGTCCGTATCGTTGGTGTACATCACATTCAACTTGGTGCAGCCATAGGACTGAACGGCGAACTCAAAGGGGAACTCCTTGCTGAAGTCCATATCCAGCAGGCTCACCCCTCGGATCACCATTGGAGTCTCTTCGAGTGAACGAGTGTGTAGGCAGCGGCAGCAGTTCATTTTTCAGCTCTTGGGGAACTGGATTCAACAGTAAGTTGAGTGTGTACAGGCGACAACAGTAACTACCCCTCCCTCGTCCGCTGCACGCCCGGCAGAAGATGCACCCTCGGCCACACGTCGGTTCACGAGCGGGTCTGTATTGGTACTGTAATAACAGGAGTTAGTGGTCACTTTACTTAAATTTAATTAGCTTTAATAGAAATTTGTACTTAAAACAAGCAATGCATTTGCTCGTTCTATCAGTGCCACAGGATCAGCATGCACAACAATTAGAATTATTATTCTCAGGACGCACACGATCATCACATTTCTCGCACTTCCACAAAAGATAATACTGCCGAGTTTGAACTGTTTGTTATGGTTGTTGTCCTCTGCATCATCATGCCGTGTTTCCCAGCTTGCAAGATTCAGAACCAACAAATAAGATCCAAATAATAAGTACAACAAAGATGCCTACACATCTCATTGATTCCCAGCTTGCAAGATTCAGAACCAACAAATAAGATCCAAATAATAAGTACAACAAAGATGCCTACACATCTCACTGATTCCCAGCTTGCAAGATTCAGAACCAACCCATTAGAGCCTTTTGATAAAGTGAATATCGGGATTAAATCCATTTTGGCTAGCCATGTCATACAATCGAAGAACTTGGCGAATGCTCTTGACCTTCACAACATCTGTAGTTGAGTATTCTTGTTTGCACAACATGTTTGCACAACACAAACAAGGAGATAGGAGAGCATGATTTCGCTTTAATAGCGGCCTCCTTGAACTCAACCTCCAGCTCTACTTGGATGAGGTCTGCCTGGAGTTCCATGATTCAATTCATGCGCCTTTTTCTGCAGTTCACCTGAAATGAAGCAAAGATTGCATCATTCAGCTAGCAAGAAGTACTTGCTCTTGTGAGCTGGCAGGTTCTTCTTTAGTATTTGGACTAAAATTGAGGAACATTAAGGTTGGCTGTCCGGCTCATGTAAGATGCAACTATAATTTTCTTATCCTTTTGTGCAGTTCCACTAAAATAAAGTTCCATTGTGGTGACAGTGACGGCTCCATCTTGCAAAGGCTAATAAAATGTTGCACGAGATTACCAGCAGAACTTGACAGAGATTTTGGAAACTCCAATCACCATTTTGTGCAGTTCCACCAAAATTGAGAGATGTTTCCCACATGACATTTTAGTTGAACTGCACAAGACACTTATTCCAAAAAAAGTGTTTTCTGCAGTTCACCAAAAGGTCACAATAGCAACAAGGTGAAATGGATATCCCTATCTGCACAAAAAGATAGAAAGTAAACAGTTGCTGGTCAATATGAATATACGAAACGTATACAAAATGAAAAGAAGCATCTTAATTATGTTCATGGCAATCACGCAAGGACAATAGAAATTTTAAAACGTCAGCGATGCTTCATGTTGCCAGAAGCATTACGATCAACAATGAGATTCCTCAAATATGGGATTACTTTAATGGTGGCATTGCTTGTTTACCAGACACAGTAAATCAACAACAGCTAAAGAGTTGGTTTAAGGGCATGGGACCGTGGGGACACCAGGATACTCAGCAGCATAAAGGAGCAACTTACTTATCATACTAGGGAAAACAGCATGAGTGCCATTGTACTATGTGAGGGCAGCAAATCTAATCCTGGAGACCTTTTACTATGTGAGGGAAGCAAATCTAATCCTGGAGACCTTTTACTATGTGAGGGCAGCAAATCTAATCCTGAGACCTTTTACTATGTGAGGGCAGCAAATCTAATCCTGGAGACCTTTTACTATGTGATGGCAGCAAATCTAATCCTGGACATACTCTGTTGACTTGTCCACCAGCCGCCACTTTCTATCCTTTTTTCAACCAATAATAGATCTGTTCCTTATCCAGTTTGTACTGCGTTTTCCCATTATTTCCCTTTTCAACCAAGAGACCGGTTGGGTATCCGGTCTCTACTACTTTTACCATATTATTTCCTCTTTTGAATCAAGTCCTAGATTCATGCTACAACTTTCCCCCCTTTCTTCGTTGTTTGAACAAAGCCCTAGATTCAAATGCATGAAGTAGCTTTACCTACAATAATACTAAAAATTTTGGTGGCTTTGGAAGAGCTAATGGGAGTAGAAAAAGATGCACATGCGAACACGTGTGGAGCTGGGGCAGTAGAGCAAGGCCGCTTTCGAAGAACTTATACCTGAGGGTCGCCGGGATGTCGGCGATGGCAGGTCGGATCTGCGGACAATACGGCAGGGAGGAAGAAGGGTCGGAGGACCTCCCGAGTCGGCCATGTGTCGGAGAAAACGACACGGGCAGAGGATCGGGCCCCTCCGGCAGCTGTGAGTTTCATCCCTCGGCGGAGATGACCGCGTGAACGATGCACCTATTAGTCCTCTACACACACCGACCGAAGGGATCTGACCGGATCTGTGACCAGCAGTGAGCAGAGAGAAAATCTCGCTATCGCTGTCTTGTTTATATCTGGAGAGGGTGAGAGAATGAAGAGAGCAACCCTAGTAAAGCAAGCGCTCAGGCCCCTGCGTCCATATATAGTGGAGTGATTATCTTTTTCTCTCCACAACAAGTGTTTCAATTTGTGTACGTGGCATTAAAGAAAAGAAACTCTCTATTTAAGGTGACTACTGTACGACTCCTACTTACTAGTAGTAGTACTACAGTATTGTTCACTTGTGCTCCCCGCCCCTCCATTCATTGAACAACCCCACGGGTGAATAAACATACAGTAAGTATTGTATTTATATAGAACGAACAAGCTCGAACTGTTTTTGCGTAGTTAAAGGTTGAGGGCGGGCTTTTCCCGGGTAGTACGCGCGGCAATTTTCGGGTACGGCCAGAAGACTATTTTATTTTAAAAAAAAACTTCAAGACGGCCACATAGCATGGAGCCGACCCCAACAATTTTAAGCTTACAGGCACAGTACACACTATCCTAGACTACTATACACATGAAACTGCCACACGAGCATCCGGGCTGCGCTTGGCTCTTCGCCTCTTCGGGAAGTCGAACAATGATGGAATACTACTGCACTGGAGGAGTACTACAGTACGCTTCTGGCCATCTGACACCGATTGAACTACTGCATGTCCACCGCGTGCGGGAGGGAGAGCGTGTAGCGAAAGCTTCTCCTAGTCTTGCCAGCCACCACGCTCATGGGCGAGGGAGGGACGCTCCTGCCTTTGCGTGTATGATAGGTGGGCCCTACAGTTGTGTGGCCAACCTGTCATACCACCAAAGGCATGTGCAGTTAAGTCCGCGAGGGAGAGGATAATCAAACTTCTCGTTGATGTACGAGTTGACGTGACACATCAAAAAACTGCACTCGATATATTTCAATAATTTGCGTGTGTGACTCCCTGATGTAGAGGCTGGGGGTCATCATCCTCCTTTTCGAGAAAAAATAGACGCATGTGTGAGAGGACGAGTGCGTGCGTGCACCTCTTCTCTTCCTATATAACGTACTACTAAACTCAGAGTACAAGTTTTTGTGGGTGGCACGATGGTGCGTGCGAGAAGTCCTGAGAGATAGGTTTAATGCATTAATTGCAATGCATGCATGCATAAAGTACATGCATTGGTCAATTTTCTCTTAATACTTGCATGCAATGATTTAATGCACCTTGGAATCTGAACATGTGTTGGGGACAACCAAATTGAGCCTTATAAAATGGAAAAACTAAAATTTTGAGATAAGCCCTATAAAACTAGAAAGGAGGGAGTAGAAAAAGAAGTACTCCATCCGGGAATAGTGCCGCACTTCGAAACTAGAACCGTCAATAAATTTTGAGCTTGCGTCTCGTCACATTCCAAATTACTCCGCGCTATATTGAATTGCAAACCTGTTCACACCGATCACAACCTAAACGGTTTCCCACTTAGGAGCGTATTAGTACTCGGTAATAAATACTAGTATGCCAAGATGACTGCACATTCCTCCTCAACTCCTCATCCACAAACACAAACAAGTCATTCAGCATCCTTCCCTTGCGTCTGCCATGGCCAGCGTGAGTTCTGGGTCGAGAGATTGCCACCAGGGAGATGCGAGCATGGAAGCGGAAGCACGAGAGATGTCTCGCCTCGCTGCGAGAGCAGCCGATATGTCCCGCCACGCAGAAGTAGCAGCACAGAGGTCCCGCCGTGTTGCTGAAGCAGCACGGAGGTCCCGCCGCGCCGTCGATGCAGCAGACTAGTCCGGCCGTGCCGCGGAAGCAGCAGAGATGTCCTGCCGCGCCATGAATGCAGTAGGGATGTCTTGCCATGCCGCGGTGGCCTGGGAAAATTTCTCGCGGCCACGCCATGACTATTACAGGCGCATGCATGCGATCGTCCATAGCCAGACGGATTAGATCTCCCGCTCGGCGAGGTTGTAGGACGACATGATAGCCTCATTTGAACAGGCTACCGGCGTCATCCGGCAACTAAGGGAGGGCAATGAGAGGCGCTGGGTCAAGCGCGACCTGCTGAGGGAGAAGATCGTTCGAAGTGCAGACCTGCGGGAGGAGACTAGTGCCTTGTTGAAGAAACTTATGGACGAGAATGACATGCTCCGCAACGAGCGCCAAAGGTTGGTGGAGGAATCCATGGATGTTCTCAAGCAGCGTCCTGAGGACACGAAAGAGCTCATTGCCGCTCGCCGAGGAGACTAGTTTCCTGGTTTCTTTTGATGTAATAATAGGTTTAGGATGTGGATTGTGTCATGGGTTGTGAAATGTTGGGTTCTAGCACGGATGTTTGGCCTTTGTTGGCCTCTTGGGATGTTGCGATTTCAATCTGGTAGCTTTTAGTCCTTCGTGTTAGGCTGGAGTTGTGCTGAACTTCTCGTGAATTGTGGTGGTTTTCAGTAATGAAAATCGGAAGGGGCAAGCCCTTCTTTGATAAAAAAAATTTAATCGTCCTTATATATTCATCAGTCTTGCTATAAGTCGCAGTAGATGCTATATAGGCCAGTCGGATCTTACATCAAGATCCATGCTTTCAGATTTTCTTTTTTCTCTCTTAAATATCAGTCGAGTGAGACATAGCCACGCCATTAAACAGAGGCTCGGGCGCAATTAATGGAGACCTTGGGAGAGAGGTGGACGGCAGATGGAGGTCAAAGGGCTCTCCTCCCGATAAGCACGCGCAGGGGTCTGATCGCACGCCTCTCGTACTCAAATAGCTACCCTGCACGTCGCCTCCTAGCTAATAAAAAAGGGGATCCGTGGCGGCACGTAAATGGTACTAGTAAGTAGAATGCCCATGGTTTCAATAATACTTGTGTTTCCGATTGTAACGTGACAGCTCTTCTTCCAAAATGACTTTGTTGATTGTTAATGTGTGCGCCTTCGCAAATCGGACTGCAAATTTACCACAGCATGTTGGTGCCATGTCATGGCACCAAGCCAAGTTTCATTATTTTCATGCGTGTTTTGGATTTACAGGAATTAAAAAACTAAGTTTCTCAATGTTTCCAACCCAGCCACGACGCCCAGAATTTTGAATTTCATTCCCATTTCTTGCATGGAACCTAGAAATTTACCCGAGGACACACATGTGATTTTTCAACCAACTTTGGTGCACTGGAACATGTGCTTGTATTTCAAATTTGAATTATGCACACAAAGGTGTCACGTTCCCTCCCAGAACCACGAGCCTTCTTGAGAGAAGCTCCGATTTTCAAGAAGCTTATACCAAAATTTGTTCCTATTCGGCCAATTTTTTTTACCACGGCATGGTACTACCATGACATGACACCATGCCAAGTTTCATGATTTTAAAACCAAGTTTCTCAATGTTATCCACCGAGCCACGATGCCCAGATGTTTGAATTTTATTCTCATTTTTTGCATGGTACCTACTCCCTCCTTGCATCTATATAGGGCCTAATGTGTTTTTCAAGACAGCCTTTGACTATTGAGAAGATTAATAGCACATGAGATGTATACTATGCAAATTATATTATTGGAAGCTCCTTTGACATACAAAATGAAGGTATGCTTTGTGTAAGTTGCATGTCATATATTATTGCTCTAACGTTTGGTCAAAGTTAGCCTCGAAAAACTCATTAGGACCTATATGCATGAGAGGAGTCGACTTCGAGAGAACGTGTTTGTTCGAGATACACCAAGGAAGACTACTATATATCGATGGTGCATGTAGGCGGGAATTAAACTAAGGGATGGTCTTATTGGTTTCGGGGATATAGGGGAAGAGTGAGAGGCGGGGGGGGTAGCTAGAAGGAGATTGTTAAGTGTGAGTGTGTGTTTTACCCATCTAGGCGGAAGTTATGTGCACAAAAGAGGAGAACGATTCGATGTGGCATTAGGATTGAGGGTAATTAACTACGTATGGAGACATAGAGACCTTGAACGTGCATGTGTGAGAGGTATACATGTATACATGGGATGTGTGTGTGTGCGCGTGCGCATGATCGAGATAAAAGAAAGAAGACATAAGTCATAAGATCAACGACATGGGAGAGACGGATCGGTATGACAATATGCATGCATGTGACTATGCATGGAAGAAGTCCCGACAATTGAGCATGTGTTTTTGTCTTTAAGAGATAGTGGCGTGTGCTGGAGCATGCATCTATGGCGAGCAGAGGGAGTGAGGCGCAATGATTGTGCAAAAGAGACCAACCTATAAATGCATGTGTATGGAGAAACATATATAGTGTGGGTGATAGGAAGCAAGACTCCGTGCGAGAAAGAAATGTTGACGGAGAAACTACAAATAGATACAAAGATGGAGATGCTAGCTAGAGGGACATCTGCTAGTTTGTGTGTTGGAGATGACCATCGGGTGGTTAAAAGGGTGAAGTTATATATGTGTGTGAGAGGGAACTTGACTGCATGTAGAGAGAAACATATGTAGTGTGCGTGATAGGAATCAAGAGTGAGGGTGAGAAAGAAGGTTGATGGAGAAACAGATAAACAGAAAGATAAAGATGCTAGCTAGTGTACGTTAGAGATAGGAGTCGAGTGGATCAGAAGGCTGGGTTATGTGTGTGGGTGTGAGAGAGATAGAGAGAGGGTGCGTGTGAGTCACATACAAACAGATAACAGAGAGAAATGAGATCCAGAGAGATGGAGTTTTGTGTCTGCGAGAGAGAAAGATATTTCACAACGAGAGTGATATTTAGAGAGACATACGAGGGAACGCAAGATATCTCTAGGGAGAGAGGGTGTGTGTGAGCGACATACAAGAGAACAATGGAGAAATATGAGACCCTGGGAGAAAGAGTTTGTGTTTGTGTGTGAGAAAGAGATATTGATGAGGAAGAGTCATAGGTTCTCATATCTACGAAGCGAAACACATCTCTGTATGAGGGGTGTGCGAGTGGCACACATGGGAATAGTAGAGAGAAATGAGACCCCGGGAGACAAAGTTTTGTGTTTGTGTGAGAGAAAGAGATTCCACATGGAGAATCATAGTTAGAGACACATAGCAGGGAGCGATATATAATTAGAGAGAGATAGAGTGACGAAGGTCGAGGGAGAGAGTACCCTCAGTGTGTTACGAAGATAAAAGATCATTGTCGACATACAGGTAGCACGAGAGATACCTGAGAGACGATGAACGCGTATAGGTCTAGAGAGATAGTCCTATATAAGCATGAGTGATAGCTATATAAGACGAATATCTGGATTAAAGGGGATTCAAATATTTAAACTAGAGATCACGACATCGATAATATCATAATGCAAATTGGTGTATCAAACATGCATATTCATTTGAATTTGGGCACACGTGTAATGTTATATAGTTTGTCAATATTGGTGATCCATAGATTATTCAATTACAAACAATTCATGGTTTATATGCAATTAATGTCTAAACGGGATTACACTATATGTTGCGTGTGTGAAACACATTATACATGTTTGAGAAGTAAAAAAGAAAACCCACATGAAACACACATTAATTGGAGACAGTTAGCGAGGAATGCATACATTGGATTTCAACATAAAGTGGTTTCAAATATTTGAAAATCCAAATTGATGGATACAACCTTATGAATATGAGATCATGCCATTTGTAAACTATATTTATGTATAAATGGTGTTGTGCTTTTGAAAGTATATATAAAAATGATGTATATAGAATGTAATTCCAATTGAAAATGGATCCCGCCCGAAAAAAATAGAATACAAACGGGATTCGAATTGAGTTGGCATGGTAAACCTGCACTCTGCAAAATTTGAACGAAGCGGGGAAGTCACAGTAACCGCCCGGAACTAAAATCTGTGAGATGGAAATCACTGCTGCCTATCCCTGCCACGCAAAGCCTATATGCTGGATTTCTATAGGTTTCGATAGGGGTAGGTTTGTAATTTCACCCAAACGTGACGTAATGACCTCTCACCCAGATTCATACACGGTGGACGCCAAAACACAGTGTGTCCTTGGCCGAAATCGACTCCCTCCCCGACTCATATTCATACACGGTGGGCGCCAAAAACAAACTCTCGTCGACAAATATTCAGTGTATGCGAGATTACCATCCTATCCCCAACTGACTAGTGTTGCTGAGATGTAGTAGAAATTTGAAACGGGGGCTAAGTTTGTAAACTTCCTCGCATTTGAGACAAGCGCGCCCTGAATACATGGTTCCCCCCTTCCTCTCTACCTCCCTTTTCCCCATTCGTACTCCGTGGGCGCCAAAACACCCTCTCCACCCCACCCTCCTCCGTCCACCGCCGTCCGCCACCCCATCGACCGCCGTCCTCCTCCACCATGGCAGAGCTGATACCCCGATGCCGCCGTCCATTACAAGAGATCGACCTCTCTCATCCACGGCTTCAGACCGGGATCCTTGCATCCCGTCCTCTCGCTTCATCCCCGCCGTCGTCCACCTTTTCGGCGCCGCTCCTACGACCGTCTCGTCCATCGCGCCCCGCCGCCAATGTCTACCCTCCTAGATCTACTTCCACGCTGCCGACAGCCATCACTACCACAGCACCGTCAAATTCTCAGCAGATGCGTACACGACGCTGCACCAGAGGCGGTACTCTTTCGTATCTGCTCAACTTATTTATGGCAGCAAGAAAATAGATCACCATTGCTTTACTCTGATTTCTTGTTTGGGTTGCGAAGTTGCCTTTGTCCGGTTTGCACCTTCAGATCCGCCATGGCACGCTCAACACCATACTCGCAATGCTTATGGTTTTCCCCTTTTATATTCCACACTAGTTAAATCACAGTAGACTAAATTTCAAAATTGGGTCAGTCGATTTTCCGGAGCTCGCCGGAGTTCGCCGGTGCGATCGAAGGGGCTCGGGTGGTTGTGGGGCCTCGCCAAACAAAGAAAACTCGACGGGGGGGGGGGGTGGGGGGGGGGGGGGGGGGGGGGGGTGGCGAAGGAACACAGGCGATGGGGGCCGGTGGTCCGGCCGGTGGCCCGTGCGGTGTTCTGTATGGGAAGAATCAGAGACGACGAAGAAGAAGGGTTAGGAGACATAGGATATTCATCCAACCGCCTGAAATGGTCGAGAGACAGCTAGGAGTTGCATTCTTAATGCGCTCTGGTGCATCATGTGTGGGCACTGCGCAACCAACATTTTATTATCCAAAATCTGCTTGCTCTTCTTTACCAGGTTCCTCTTCCTTTCTTCTTTAATATGTACTCTCTCCGTTCCTAAATACAAGTCTTTGTATAGATTTCACCATGGACTACATATGGAGCAAAATGAGTGAATCTACACTCTAAAATGTACCTGCATACATCTGTATGTGATCCATAGTGGAAATCTCTACCAAGACATATATTTTGGAACGGAGGGAGTATGATAGTAGTACAGTATGTTCCTTGTACTAAAGATGAGCAGGGACACTTGTAGTGTAGAGGTCTATACGGTCGGTTGTGATGGACACTTTGAGCCTCTTTGATTCATAGGATCTTGTAAACATAGGAATATGATTTGTAGTGGCCTGCCCACTTGAATCCTATAAGAATAGCAAGGAAATGCGGGGAGCTGTGTCGCCTTTGAGAGTTACATTGATATTAATAGTACCGCACCTTCACTTGAAGAGAGCTGGGATCCGAAGCCTTTCTAGCCGTACCGGCAATACTAGCACATATATTCCAGCAAGTTCCACTTTGCTGATTTTACTCTGATGCTTAAGGTTTTCCCGTTATATCTACACTATGATCTGTGTAGCTGCTTTGTGTCGCACTAGCATCAGTCCACTCTTAAAGCTAAACATTGCAATGACTTACAAAATTGGCACCATGGCATTGAGTGCCATTCTGGATGCAATGAAACTCATACGCTCCCCACCTGTTGATTCTTGTTCAGAATATCATCCTAATGACTATTCTAACCTTGAGGATTCAAAGGCAGATGGCCTGTCCTGTTCACCCATCAAGGTGCCTGTTCTAATTTGGCAATGTTCTATTAATTGCGGGTATCTTGCATATGTTCTCTTGCATTTCTTCTACTTTGTTGCACCGCCATCTGCTTAGTTTACTCATCATATATGTCGAGATGCCATGCCCATCCATTATCAATACATATTCCATCTGTCATCATACCATGTTTTTCCTCTCAAATGCTATTCTTGTGCATCAGACATCAAGAAGGAAGAGGGTGATTGCCGAACCTGAAGGAGCACCAGCAAAGTCCTTGAAAAACGTGGTGGTGCCAGAGAAATCAGACAGCACCCCACTTATATTGGTTCTACAACCAGTGACACAAAACGTAGGACCGAATCCAGCAGACTTACCCATACTTCACCGGCCACACCACTAGCCCCACCACACAGGACCTGCACTCCAGCAAAAGGTATACCGATTTCATTTACCATAGCACTAGCTGTACCATAGAAAAATCCCACTCCAACAAAAAGTACAGCAAGTCCACTGGCCGAAGACCTATCCCAACTGCAGAGACGGCCAATTCCTGCAGATTGGAACCCCATTCCATTTATTCCCAGTTTAAAAGACAATGCTTTCAATGTTGTTAGGGACTACATGCATATATTCCCATCATGGGAAGATTATTGTGAAGATAAACACCATTTTCACATCTTCCTGTCCAACTTATGTGTAAGTGCTATTATTCATGGTTATTATTTTCCTGTCTTCTGCTGATTGAACACATGAATGATTTACATTACATTGTTGTAACTAGGCGAGGGTCAATCTGGATAGTCATGACGAGCAAAGCTTGCTTGTGCTTTTCAAGGAAGCATTGTAGCAGTATCGGTGTTACTTGAGGAAATCACACTTTGATGGAAAGTCTATAAACGTATTTCGGGTGAAGTCTCCTGTGCTAAATTTAGAAGACATTGAATGGAAAAACCTTTTTATGCACTGGTCTCATTCCCAGGATGAGGTACTGTCTATGAAATCATATGAGAATTTGAACTTCTACTTTTCCGCATGTGCCTTACGAATCTTTTTTGCAGGAAATCTGCTCGAAGAAGAATTCCGGTTTGACAAGAACGACAGGATATCGCAAATATGCCGCCCGCTGCTTTGCTCTTGTTAGTACCTGTTGTCCTGTATCACTGTACTTGCATATATATCTGGTTCATTATGTGACAGCAGTGTGCATGATAGCTTGCTTATCAATTGTTCGCTCCAAATTATATGATCTGTATGAATGGTTACATTAGTGTAGAATATATCCAATGCCAATGTTTTTTTAGCTCTACATTGTTCTTGTAAGTACATGTTGTCCTTTATCAATGTACTTATAATGACAGGTAGTTGTTCATGTACCATCACTCTGCAGCTTATTTTCCTTTACCCTCCATTTTCTACACATCATATCTATATTTACTCTTACCATAAGGTTGGTACTGAAGAAGTTTAGCTGTGCATTGCTCTTGGCTGTACCTTTTGCCTGTATCGCTGAACTTACATTTATAGCTACTTGGTTATGTAGCATCACTCTTCATCTTATCTTAAATATTCTCCATTTTTTCGTATATTATCACATCTATATTTACTCTTAACAAAATGTAGAATAAAGGTAATGCTTTTGAAGAAGATTCTGTGGTAAACTTCTTGAATTGCCCCCCCCCATCAGCATGGACAAGGCCTTTATAGAGCCTGTCTTCACCAATAATGTAAGTTTGTCCATCTCAAGCCTTCAAACTTTGTTGTATATATTTGGTTAGGCATGACTGCAACAGCTGTTTATTTTTGGTGTTTGCTTGTTTAAAGTTTATTATGTAGTTCATAAACATAAGTTTGTCCTTTCTCAATTTAAGTTTTCAGTTGTACAACCAACTTCCTTCTTCATACCATGTAAATTAAACTATACAGAGCAAGTCATCTTCTTTTGCACTGCATGTATGCTTCTGTTCTTCATCTGTAATCCAGTGGTGTGGTGAACCTACCCACTACAGCACAATGTCATATTCTGCAATGTCTTAACTATGAACAATGTCATATCATTCTACTATTATTTAAACCGTCTCATTATTTGCCAATCTGAAATGGTATAAATTGACAGCACACTAACCATTGATACTTATGAGTTCTTGATCTGTAATCCAGTGGTGTCGTGAAGCTGCCAACTCCTTCACAATGTCATTTCTTGCCATGTCTTGACCCGAACAATACCATATTGTGTTAATGCAAATTTAAACTGTGTCACTTTATTCATCAGTAAGAAATGTCATGAATTGTCATCACTGATACTTTTATGTGCAAAACTTGTCATCTGTCTGCTTGTTTATCTTTCAGAGTGAGGAAGATATAAGTGTTGAACAAGCGCAGTCTTATCATCTTGCTCAGCTGCTTGCGCTGCAGCTCCCCAGCAGGGCTAACCTTTCTTGAACTCTATTGAAGTGCTGACGGTTTTGTATATTATTTTGTCGGCGTGTTTATTTGCTCTAGTGGTGATCTTTGATGCCCAGTGTATGTAATCTGCTGTCTGCTTGTGCTTTATTATCATAGTGGTGAACTTTGATGCCTAGTGGATGTAATATGCCATAATTTCTTTATTGTATAGTATAGGTTTTTTCTTATTCACGATGCTGCAGCTATTTTACTGTATATATACCTTGTCTTCGCAGTAAACCGGCCAAACCGTAAAATTATGGTACATAATCGGGCCGTCATGCAATCATGATGTAGGTTGGGCCTGAAACGTGCCGATCAGCTCACAGGCCGGCAGCAGCCCGAAATGAACCCAGGCTCATGATTGTGCGAATCAAATCACGGGCTTTTAACAGGCCGAAAAATTTTCTCGGTCCTTGTTTGGCCCAATCAGATATCGGCTGTGAGTAGGCCGAATGCAAACCATGCCGTAGTTAGGCCCAACTATATGATGGGCTTTTAACAGGCTGAAATTAATATAGGGCTGAAATGTTAAACGGGCCCTTAATAGGCCAAAACTAATATCAGGCCGAATTACTAAGTGGGCCTTTAGCAAGTGGGCCCAAAAGCATAGTGTCCAGTTGACGGGCCGAATCTGATATGGGCCATAATTAGGCCCAAAACCTCTTAAAGGGCTGGACCTGATCTGGGTCGTAATTTGGCCCAGAACGTGGTAGGCTTTTAACGGGCCGGATCTCATATGGGCCACTATTAGGCCCGGAGCGTGGCAGGCCATTAATAGACCGGATCAAATATGGGTCGGCATTTGGCCCAAAACATAGCAGCCAGTTAACGGGCCGGCCTACTAGGGTCCTCAAAATCTTGTGGGCCTACAGCTGGGCCGGCCCATTAATGTCGGCGAAATCTCATGGGCCTTTAGCTGGGCCGGCCCATTATGATCCGCAAGAATTTTGTGGACCTTTACCTGGGCCGGCCTATTATGGCACACGAAAATCTTGTGGGCCTTTACCAGGGCCGGCCCATTATGGCCCGCGAAATCTTGTGGGCCTTTAGCTGGGCCAGTCCATTATGGCCCGCAAAATCTCGTGGGCCTTTAGCTGGGCCAGCCCATTATGGTCCGCAAAATCTTGTGGGCCTTTAGTTGGGCTGACCCATTTAAACTTGTTGGGTTGTGCCACGTGTCGACGTATCATAGGCGTATTCTGTCCAGTGAGTGGATGACATCTGTCCCGACGATGAGCCGACACGTGTTTCCTCTAGCCAATGATGATTTTACATGTAGAAAATCCCCATTGGTTAGGGTTGTTAATGGGTTATCGGATCCAAAACCCGACCCGATAGCTTAACAGCGTTCCGCTATGGTGGATGCCATGTGTCGGTCGCCCTTGACGAAAGCACTTCTGTGACGCGCGATTTATCGTCATGGAAGTGGACACTTCCGTGATGATAATTTTGGTAATGTCATGCAACACTTCTACGACAGCACAGGTATGACTATCTTGATTCTGTCATAAATTTGTCATGGATGTACATGCATGACAAAAAAGCGACCTACTGTGACAAACACGTATCATCACGGAAGTGTATTTTTTTGTAGTGGTATCAGGGGCTACTATCTATACTATGACACTCTTTGGCAACTTATAAAACATACCTCAAAGCCTCTTATAAGGCTGATACAGGCTTCGTTCAGTCCACTCTCGGTTGACTGAATCTTCTCAATCACCGCACCCATAAGGGCACGGTGTTCCTCAACAATGGAGGCATCTCGTAACGCCACCAACAAAGCATCCGACATCTCTGGATGGACAGAGGTCGCCGGCGGAACATGAATGCTCCCTCCAGCTGAAGGAGTCTGCCTTCTCGATTCTAGAGTCGTATAAACCTCTGGAATCGCATCCGGTGAGGAGCCGAACTCAAGGTCGTCCCCGCCTTCAGACCCCATGGGAATCTTTTCCCCCACATGTCCGGCCCCTGCGGTTTGACCTCCAGGCGCCGCCTTCATGGTTTCTTCCTTTCCTCCTTGGCCGGGGTCCTCGTGGGATGAAGCCTCGGTGTTATGCACCTATTTGGAGGAAGGGGCCTTTTGGGGCGTCCCACTCTCCATAGCATTCGAGCTCAGCATGTCCTCTGATGAGGATTGTTTGGTACGGGACCTCACCGGACTGCCAAAAAATATGGCTTAAGGTTAACATACTAAGCCACGATGAGTCCGGACGCTTAAATGTACTCGGATTTTATATACTTACGAGTTGACCAGGGGCTGGGCCCTGGGATCCCATGCCAGGTCGCTGTCGGTGGCGGCAGTGGACTCCTCCGGAAGAGAAGCCCTTCCCCTTTTGGGTAGTTCGGCCTCAAAGGGTGCGGAGGCTGTCCTTTTCCTCCTTCCCCCCAGAGGGGATTCATCTTCCTCCTCCTTCTTATCCTCTTCGGAGGCGGAACGGGCATTAAAGCCTTCGGGTATTGTGTCCGAAGTGCCGTGAAGACGAAGGCCGCCCCGGGTCTTTTTGGCCTCCTTTTCGGCCGTCTTCTTCGGCACCTGATAGGGCGCCGGGACCAGCATCTTCGTCAGAAGTGGGATGGCCGGGTCTTCTGGCAGCGGGGCCGGAGAATGTATCCACTCCACCTTCTTCGTCCAGCTCTGGGGGAGTTGAATAAACATGCGTTAAGTGCTTCCTTCGGATCATGCTGATAGAAAAGTTTGATAAACTCACTGAACTTGCAGGGCGGGATAGTTGGTACCCGCGGTCTTCAGCGGAGTCCAGCCATGATTTAGTGGACTTGAAAAGCACCTTCCAAATGTCCTCGTGCGAGGAGCCGAAGAACCTTCGCAAAGTTTGGTGCCTGGCCGGATCGAAATCCCATAGATTGCAAGCCCGGTGTTGACAAGGCAGTATCCAGCGGACTAACATCACCTAGACTACGTTGACAAGTTCAATGTTATTATCTCCCATGTCTTTAACGCGCTTCTGAAGCACCGACAGTTCGTCAGACGAGGACCAGTCCAGGCCTTTCTTGACCCAGGATGTAAGCTGCAGAGGGGCGCCGGATCGAAACTCGGGAGAGGCGGCTCATTCCTTGCCGCACGGCTCAGTGATGTAAAACCACTATTGTCGCCACTCCTTGACAGAATCATTAAAGGTTCTCGTTGGCCATATGACGTTGGGCATCTTGCTCACCATAGCGCCCCCGCACTCGGCGTGCTCGCCGCCCACCACCTTGGGCTTCACATTAAAAACCTTCAGCCATAAACGGAGGTGCGGCGAAATGCGGAGGAAAGCCTCGCACACGACAATAAATGTCGATATGTTGAGGAAGGAATTAGGGGACAGATCGTGAAGATCGATCCCATAATAGAACATGATGCCGCGAACGAATGGGTGGAGGGGAAACCCTAGCCCACGGACAAAATGAGGGAGGAATACAACCCTCTCATGGGGTTCCGGTGTAGGGACGATCTGTCCCGCCGTCGGGAGACGATGGCTGATTTTCTTGGCCAGATACCCGGCCTCCCGAAGGTTTTTGATATCCTTCTCTCGGACGGTAGAGGCCATCCATTTGCCTCCTGCTCCAGATTCATACATCTTTGGAAGGCCTTTTGTGGGCAGAGAAGATGAATGCTTGGGCGCTGGTGCCTGAGCAGAATGGAATGAATCGGGAAGAAGGCATGGGTGGAAAGAGTGAATCCTTGTCCCTTTATAAGGGCAGAAGAGGCGGTGTGCCTCCCCACTCACCTTGTAAAACCTCTTATTCCCCAAGCGTCGTAATTGATGGCGCGCTTGGGTTACCCACATCCGTATTGATGAGAATCCCGTAATAACGGGGACACGATCTCTGCTTTGACAAGACGTGTCAAGAAAACCGCCCCGCATTATGTGCAGTACTGGTTGAGACAAATGGTTCGAATAATGACCGGGCCATGACGTGATGTCATGCTGTCAAACGTGTCAGTAGATTGGATTTGTGGAAATATTATTCTCTCTACGGTAGTATGAGGAACTTGTTTTGCAGAGCCGGACACTATTCTGGTGTTCAAAATCTTCTATGGAGTATTCACAGGAGGAACCCGCATTGCAATGTCGAAGATAACACTGCGCGCCAGACTCATAGTCATTGAAGCCTGGTTCAAGGGCTACTCAGGGAGTCCTGGATTAGGGGGTCTCTGGACAGCCGGACTATATCCTTTGGCCAGACGGTTGGACTATGAAGATACAAGATTGAAGACTTCGTCCTGTGTCCGTATGGGACTCTACTTGGCGTGGAAGGCAAGCTAGGCAATACGGATATGTATATCTCCTCCTTGTGTAACCGACCTTGGCGTGAATGAAGAAGGACTTCACGAACGACGATTTCAAGATCGCGTGCATCGTCAAGTTCCTCCTCAAGCTCGACAAGCTCCTCCACATGCTCGCCAAGAACATCAAGTTCACCAAGAGCATGAAGACAATGGGAATCCTCCACGACAAGAGCAACATGAGGTTGACAAGGTGTTGGCTCGAGCATCTTTTCCAGCACCGGATTGTCCAAGCCTTCAGGAAGGGGGGCCGAACACCGGATCATCTTTGCCTTTGTTATCCAGTCCTGGTCAAAGAGCGATTCTTCAGGATGATGTCATGATAAATAAAAGGATGGTGTGTTCGGCCATGGGATTACTTACTTGGGAAGCGGTGCGGTTGCTGCTCAGGCCCACATCCTTGGTAGTGTCCGGACACTCTATTTGGGGTCCAAAGAACGATTTGTACATCTCCTCGTGCCTCATGCCGAGGAAATTCTGAATAGTGTGCGGTCCTTCTGGGTTGAATTCCCACATACAGAGGGGCCGGAGTTTGCAAGGATGGACTCGACGAACCAGCATGACTTGCATTACCATAGCTAGACTAAAATCTCCCTCGAAGCAATCTCGGATACGGCTCTGCAGTATTGGCACATCCTTGGCTAGACCCCAGCTCAGTCCCCAGCGGATCCATGACATACATTGTGGTGGAGGGCCCGAGCGAAAGGTGGGGGTAGCTACCCACTTGGCACTTCTGGGAGCTGTGACGTAAAACCACTCCCGTTGCCACAATCCGGACACCCCCGGAAAGCTACCCTTTGGCCATGGAGCATCAGCAAATTTGCTTATTAAAGCACCTCCGCACGCTGTGTACTGTCCCTCGACCATCTTCGGCTTCACATTGAAGGTCTTGAGCCACAAGACGAAGTGAGGGGTAATGCGGAGGAAGGCCTCACAGACGACAATAAATGACGAAATGTGAAGAAGGGAGTGCGGGGCCAGATCATGAAAATCCAGCCCGTAATAGAACATAAGACCCCTGACAAAGGGATCCAGAGTGAGGCCTAGTCCTCGGAGGAAGTGGGAGACAAACACAACGCTCTCGTTGGGTTCGGGAGTAGGGACGACCTGCCCTCGGGTGGGCAGCCTATGCGAAATTTCAGCTGTCAGATATCTGGCCTCCCTCAACTTCTTGATGTCCTCCTCCGTGATGGAGGAAGACATCCACCGGCCTTGAAGGCTGGATCCGGACATGATTGAAGGTCCGAAGCACCTGACCTTGGCTTTGGGTGTTAGAACTCGAGGCGGGGGAGGGATTCGATTGAGCATGGGAGGGAAAAAGTAACAGCCTTGTCCCTTTATAAAGAGGGTGAATATCAAGCGTCCTCCTCGTGGCCGTTTGGGACTTGCCTAAAATCTAGGAGTCCTAGGCACGGTTGGGTTACCCACGTCCGTATTGATGAGAATCCCGTAATAAGGGAACACGATCTCTGCTTTGACAAGACGTGTCAAGAAACCGCCTCTGTTATGTGCGGGGCTGGTTAAAGAAAAACAGTTCAAATAATTACCGGGCCGTGGCGTGATGTCATGCTGCCAAAACGTGTCAGCAGATTAGATTTGTGGTAATATTATTCTCTCTACGGTGGTATGTGGAACTTATTTTGCAGGGTCGGACACTATCCTTGTATTCAAATTCTTTCGTGGTGTATTCGGAGGAGGAACCCGCCTTGCAATGCCGAAGACAACACTGCGCGCCGGACTCATCGTCATTGAAGCCTGGTTCAGGGGCTACTGAGGGAGTCCTGGATTAGGGGGTCTCCGGACAGCCGGACTATATCCTTTGGCCGGACTGTTGGACTATGAAAGATACAAGATTGAATACTCCGTCCCGTGTCCGGATGGGACTCTCCTTGGCATGGAAGGCAAGCTAGGCAATACGGATATGTAGATCTCCTCCCTTGTAACCGACTCTGTGTAACACTAGCCTCCTCCGGTGTCTATATAAACCGGAGGGTTTAGTCCATAGGACAACATACAATCATACCATAGGCTTGCTTCTAGGGTTTAGCCTCTACGATCTCGTGGTAGATCAACTCTTGTAATACTCATATCATCAAGAACAATCAAGCAGGACGTAGGGTATTACCTCCATCAAGAGGGCCTGAACCAGGGTAAACATCGTGTTCCCTGCCTCTTGTTACCATCCGCCTTAGACGCACAGTTCGGGATCCCCTACCCGAGATCCGCCGGTTTTGACACCACCGACAGGGGGAACCGACTAGGACTCCTTGTCCAAGTCGCCCCCCTTTGCTTTCTTTCGGAGGGGGAAAGGGAAGGAGATGGAGAGGGAGGGGGAGAAGGAAAGGGGACCGCGCCCCCTCCCCCTTGTCCTATTCGGACTCCCATGGGGGGGGCACCACCCATTGCGGGCTCCCCTCTCTCTCCCCTTTGGCCCTTGTAGGCCCATTACTTCCCCAGAGGGGTTTCGTTAACCTCCCGGTACTCCGAAAAATACCCGAAACCATTCCGGTGTCCGAATACTATCGTCCAATATATCAATCTTTACCTCTCGACCATTTCGAGACTCCTCGTCATGTTCGTGATCTCATCTGGGACTACGAACGATCTTCAGTCACCAAAACACATAAGTCATAATACAAATCGTCATCGAACATTAAGCGTGCGGACCCTACGGGTTCGAAAACATGTAGACATGACCGAGACACATCTTCGATCAATAACCAACAGTGGAATCTGGATGCTCATATTGGTTCATACATATTCTACGAAGATCTTTATCGGTCAAACCGCAATGACAACATACGTCATTCAGTTTGTCATCGGTATGTTACTTGCCCGAGATTCAGTCGCCGGTATCTTCATACTTAGTTTAGTCTCGTTACCGGCAAGTCTCTTTACTCGTTCCGTAATGCATCATCCCACAACTCACTCATTAGTCACATTGCTTGCAAGGCTTATCTTGATGTGCATTACCGAGAGGGCCCAAAGATACCTCTCCGATACTCGGAGTGACAAATCCTAGTCTCAATCTATGCCAACCCAACAAACACATTCGGAGACACCTGTAGAGCATATTTATAATCACCCAGTTACGTTGTGATGTTTGATAGCACACAAGGTGTTCCTCCGGTATTCGGGAGTTGCATAATCTCATAGTCAAAGGAATATGTATAAGTCATGAAAAAAGCAATAGCAATAAAACTTAACGATCATTATGCTAAGCTAACGAATGGGTCTTGTCCATCACATCATTCTTTAATGATGTGACACCGTTCATCAAATGAAAACACATGTCTATGGTCGAGAATCTTAACCATCTTTGATGAACGAGCTAGTCAAGTAGAGGCATACTAGGGACACTTTGTTTTGTCTATGTATTCACACATGTATCAAGTTTCCAGTTAATACAATTCTAGCAAGAATAATAAAAATTCATCATGATATAAGGAAATTGATGCGGAGCATCCTACGGTCATCCCCATGGACCTACCATCGCCTCAACAAGAGCCAAGAGTACCCATGAACTGAGCTAGAGCTAGAGCTCTCGAGAACGAGGTGACTTCCTTCCTTAGTGATATTACTTAGGATCCTCTCGAGACATGGCTACTACCTAAGTCCGCCACATTGTGCATGATTAGGTACCAATAGAACCCTCCCGAAGATGCACGTGAAGGCGTGCAAGTCCCCAAGTTCATGGATTAAGAGAACCCACGGAAGGAGTCAAGAACACCTCCCAGGACCCGGACATCCGGCCACGACCCCGGACGTCCGGCCCCTAGAGCGTCGTCCACCACTAGTTGCACAGCCGCAAAAGCATCTACAGGCCCCGGATGTCCGGCCCTGCCAGCCCGGAAATCCGCCCCTTCCCGAGCTCCCGGATATCCGGCCACCAGCCCGGAAATCCGGACCCCTCCGAACCCGAGAGCAACGAAGCCCGCCGCTCCTGCCCGGACATCCGGCCTCCCCAGCCCGGACATCCGGCCCGACGCCCGGGCGTCTAGCCTCCCCTGTCTGCGCACAGTGAAGGGCCGATGATGCGGAGCATCCCACAGTCATCCCCATGGACCTATCTACGTCCCCTACGACACCACTTGGACCAATGACAAGAGCCTGAGTGAAGGCTATCGAAGATAAGGTGAACTCACTCCTCTTTGAACTACCACTTTCCATGCATGAGAATTGGCTACTAACTCAAGTGGAAACCCTATGTGTGATCAGGTGCTTGGAGGAAGGCCACGGACCAACTACACTCAATGGACAAGACGGTGAGGACGCCGAGTTCATGGGACAAGAAAAAGACTGCTCGAAGTCCCCAGGCTTCGGACGACCGACGAACCCCGGACGTCCGACAACCTCCAGGCTCCGGACGTCCGGCCCCCTTTGAACGACCAATGCTTCCACACTCGAGCCAAAATCCACGGACTTCCGACTCCCCACGGACATCCAACCCTGACCGGACGTCCGACCGAAGACCACCCGAGCCGAATTTACGGACGTCCGACAGGCACCGGACATCCGGACCCTCGCGAGCCTCCGGACGACCGGTGACTCCCAGATGTCCGACGCCTGGGTGCTGCCATGTGTTGGGCCACAGCCCATGTACCCCCCCCCCCCCCCCCCCCCCTTTTTGCACTAAGACTTTATATAGACTTCCTATTCCTCCTAGCTTGGGTTAGCGTTGTGATAGCTCATATTAGAGATAGACCCTCGCTCATCCACATCGGATCTACTCCACGAGAGAGACAGCGGCCCCTCTACGGAGAAGATCCACGTTGGATTCAAGACCTCCTCACGGAGAAGAACCGGTTACCATATGTATCGTCCCTTGTTGACTTTGGATCTTCTATCTCCTGTTGTGTTCATGGATCTAGCACAAGTGTGATCATACTTGTTGGTTTGAGTGTTTCTCGTGTGTTCCCCTTTGTGATTTCCCCTCGTGTTCTTCGTGTTCATCGCGGGATGCGCTCCTTTGGTGAAAGATCGGCCATCTAGGGTTCCACCCTACATCAGCTTGGTATCAAGAGCCACGTTGATCATGATTTCGGAGCCTCCCGTTGTGTTGCTAGCCTAGTTTTTGTTGATTTTATCCCTAATTCGAAAATTCCCCACAAAAATAGCCCCAAATTTTTTTGTGATTTGTTGGTGTGTTTAAATGTTGTTGGATTTGATCCGTGGATTTGCTTTGTTTTGAGTGGATCTAGCTCCCCCCCTTTCCCCACCTTTTCCTTCCACGAAATCACCCGAATTCGACGATATTCACCACATCCACCCCGCCCATGTGAAGTTCATCCCATGCCCGAATTTCGCCCAGGCACCGGACGTCCAACCCCTACCGAACGTCCGACGACCGGACGATCGGCCCAGCCCAGACGTCCGACCAACCCTGACGAAACTGAATTTTTTCAGTTTAGTAACCACCACCGACCCACATTTCCGCATACGCACTCCTACCGCTATACACCATCGCCACTTCCGCATACCACCACCATTGCTTACCCGTTTCGCACTTCAACATGTGTTGCCACTTCGAGCTTTGAGAATTTGAGTTGCGGTTCCGTATCCTTTTGTGTTTCGGCTATCTAGGTATGGTTGGACATCAACATCACCGCCGCTCATCTTCGCCACGGACGCGTCATTAACAATGACCACCTTGACTACATCTTGGTATCACGAGCCTCGTTGATCACGATTTCGGAGCCTCCCCTCGTTGTTTTCTAGCCTAATTTTGTTGTGTTCATCCCCAATTTCAGAAATCCCCACCAAAAATAGCCCCAATTTTTCTTGTGATTTGTTGGTATAAAGAAGTTTGGTTGGTTTTGATCCATGGATTTGCTTGCTTTCGAGTGGATCTAGAAATTCCCCAAGTTTCCCCATCTTATCACCCATGAAATCTCCTCAATTTTGACCCCAAAATCACTTCCCAAATTTTATGCAAAATGCGCACTAATGCATAGAGCTCTTTGTCATAGATGGGGTAATTGAGTTGCGCTCTGGAAAGTTTCTCACTAAAGTAAGCTATGGGGCGCTTCTCTTGCATTAACACACCTCCTATGCCATTACCACTAGCATCGCAATGAATCTCAAAGGGTTTGTCAAAGTTGGGTAAAGCATGCACAGGAGCATGGGTAAGCAAATTCTTAAGCTCATTGAAAGCGGTATCTTGGTATGGTCCCCAAACAAAAGGCGCATTCTTATTGCTCAAAGCATGCAAAGGCGAGGCAATGGTGCTAAAATCTTTCACAAAGCGAAGATAGAAACCCGCAAGGCCAAGAAAGCTACGCATTTGATGCAAGTTGGTTGGTTGTAGCCAAGTTTTAATAGCGTTGATCTTGGAGTCGTCAACATGAACACCCTTAGAAGATACCACAAAACCCAAGAAAACAAGCTTATCAACACCAAAAAGGCATTTCTCCATATTAGCATCGGGATGCTCTTTTCGAAGAGTTTGTAAAATGATTCGAACATGGGTGACATGATCTTGAAGAGATTTTCTATAAACAAGGATATCATCGAAGTAGACCACAACAAACACACCAATGTAAGGGCGAAAGACATGATTCATAAGGCACGTAAAAGTACCCGGTGCTTCCGAGAGACCCATAGGCATGACTAACCACTCATACAACCCAAACTTGGTTTTGAAAGCAGTTTTCCATTCATCACCCTCTTGTATGCGGATTTGATAGTAACCACTCTTAAGATCAATTTTGGAAAATATAGTGGCACCACTAAGTTTATCAAGCATATCATCAAGGCGTGGAATGGGATACCTATAACGGACGGTGATAGCATTGATAGGTCTACAATCGGAGCACATGCGAATGCTACCGTCGCGTTTCGGCACAAGAATGACCGGGAAGGCACAAGGGCTCAAAATTTCACGCACATGTCCATGGTCTATGAGATGCTTTACTTGTCTTTGTACTTATTTGGTTTCTTCGGGGTTGACGCGGTAGGGAGCTTTGTTCCGAAGAGGTGCTTCGGGGATGAGGTCGATGCGGTGCTCGATGCCTCGTTGTGGAGGTAGTCCTAGAGGTAGCTCGTCGGGGAAAACATCGTGAAATTCCTACAAAAGAGAAGACAACACTAGAGGAAGAGTGTAAGAGATGTTAGCTTGAGGTTCATTGTCCTTGCACAAAAGGACGTAGTGTAGGACACTAGATGGGTTCTCACACACTCCTCTTATCTCACTTTTGGTGGCAAATAGGACTAAGTTTTTCTTGTCGCTCATCGTGGAGGCGCTCGATTTGGGCTTGTGGCGCTCACTCTCTTTTTGGTGGCTCGCGTTCTCACTATTATCTCCATGATGGGTTGATTGCTTGTCGGCGAATACTTGGCTTGGAGACATGGGGTGAAGTACATACTCCTTTCCCTTCATCTTGAAGATGTAGTGGTCCGTTCGGCCGTTGTGGATGACTCCTCTATCAAATTGCCATGGGCGTCCAAGGAGAAGGTGACAAACGGTCATTGGAAAAACGTCGCACTCCAAAGTTTCTTCATAGGCACCAATTTTAAAGGAGACTTGTACTCGATGCTTGACTTGGAGAGTGCCAGAGTCGCTAAGCCATTGAACTTTGTATGGATGTGGGTGCTTCGTCTTGGGCAATTGGAGCTTGGAGCAAAGTTCTTCACTTGCGAGATTATGATAACTCCCTCCATCGATAATGACCTTGACGGATCTTCCATTGATACCGACCTTGGTGTGGAATATGTGGCATCATTGGTCTTCTTCTTGGTGATGTTGCAGAGTCAATGTAACGCCCTCGATGCGGGCTATATCTCCTATGTGTCGAAGCACGACTTAGAGGCATAACCGCATTTAAAGCAATGTCGCAAGTAAGGTAATCTTCACAACAACCCATGTAAATATATAAAAGGGGAAAAGATACATAGTTGGCTTACACTCGCCACGTCACACAAATACATGAATAACATTACAATCATCCAATACACTCATGGTCCGACTACGGTACCAAAATAAATATCAACCCCCACATGTGACAAAGAGGTAGAAAAGACCACCGGATGACATAGGAGCGCCGGAATGCAAAACGGACAATGGGGAAAATGCTCGGATGCATGAGACGAACACGTATGAAAATGCAATGCACATGATGACATGTTATGAGATGCATGTCAAAGGAAACAACACACGGAGACAAAAACCCGACACCGAGGATAATAAAATAACTTAGGCCGGGAACGGCAAGAGTTGGAGTACAGATAAGGTAAATTACATCCGGGGTGTTACAACACTCCACCACTACGAAAGGATATCTTCCCGAGATCTAGGACTGGAAAAACGCCGGGTACTCAGAACGGAGGTGATCCTCGCGTTCCCAGGTGGCTTCACGGTCGGAATGGTGTGACCACTTGACTTCGAGGAATTTGATTGACTTGTTGCGAGTCTTGCGCCCAGTTTCGTCAAGAATAGCAACCGGGTGCTCACGATAAGAAAGGTCTTCTTGGAGATCAATGTCTTCGAAGTTGACAGTGCGATCAGGGGTCTTGAAGCACTTGCAGAGCTGAGAGACATGGAACACGTCATGCGCGTTTGCAAAGTTGGAGGGAAGCTCGAGTTGATAGGCGAGATCGCCTCTCTTGCTGACGATCTTGAAAGGACCCATGTGTCTAGGGGAAAGTTTCCCTTTGATACCAAAGCGACGAGTACCTTTCATTGGAGAAACGCGGAGGTAAACATGGTCTCCGATCTCGAAAGCCAAATCACGATGCTTACTATCATAGTAGCTCTTCTGGCGTGATTGCGCTGCTTTTAGGTTATCACGAATGACTTTGCACATCTCCTCTGCCTCTGTGATCAAGTCATTTCCAAGAAGTTGACGTTCACCGGTCTCTGACCAGTTAAGAGGAGTACAACACTTCCTGCCATAGAGAATTTCAAATGGGGCCTTGCCCGAACTCGCTTGAAAGCTGTTGTTGTAGGAGAACTCGGCATATGGAAGACAATCTTCCCACTTCATACCGAAAGAGATAACACAAGCCCTGAGAATATCTTCAAGGATCTGATTGACACGCTTGACTTGGCCGCTAGTTTGAGGATGAAAAGCTGTGCTGAAACGGATGTTGGTGCACATGGCCTTCTGAAAAGAATCCCAAAACTTCAAGGTGAAGATGCTGCCACGGTCTGAAGAGATCAACTACGGAATGCCGTGTAGAGAGACAATCCGAGAGGTATAAAGCTCTGCCAATTGAGCTACTGTGATAGACTCTTTGATAGGCAGAAAGTGAGCCACTTTAGTGAGTTTGTCGATGACAACGAATATAGCATCATTGCCATGCTTGGACTTTGGAAATCCCATCACGAAGTCCATCTCAATGTGGTCAAACTTCCATTCTGGAATGGCAAGAGGTTGGAGGAGACCAGCTGGTCGTTGGTGTTCTGCCTTCACTCTTCTGCAGACATCACATTCATTCACGAACTGAGCAATCTCGCGCTTCATTCGAGTCCACCAATACGCCTGCTTGAGGTCATGGTACATCTTTGTACTTCCAGGGTGGATAGAGAGGAGTGAATTGTGAGCCTCATTCATAATGACTTTACGAAGGTCACCTTTAGGCACAACAATGCGATCCTCGATGAAGAGAGTATCCTTGTCATCAAGGCGATAGCACTTGTACTTGGGTTGACTCTTGGCAATCCCAATCTTCACCTTCTTCACCATAGCATCAAGAAGTTGAGCCTCGCGAATCTGATCTTCCAAAGTAGGAGAGACTTGAAGGTTGGCGAGGAAACCTTGAGGAACAACTTGCAGATTGAGTTTGCGGAAAGCTTCACAAAGCTCGGGTTGATAAGGCTTGAGAATCAGCCTGTTGCAGTAAGCCTTTCTGCTCAATGCGTCAGCAATTACATTGGCCTTGCCTGGATTATATTCATACTCGGATTATAGTCTTGAATCATTTCGACCCAACGAGTATGCATGAGGTTGAGATTAGGCTGAGTGAAGATGTACTTGAGACTCTTGTGGTCAGTGAAGATGTCCACTTTCCTTCCCAATAAGAGATGTCTCCATGTCAAAAGAGCATGCACAACTGCCGCCAACTCGAGGTCGTGAGTGGGGTAGTTCTTCTCGTTGGGCTTCAACTGGCGAGAGGTATAAGCCACAACTTTCTTCTCATGCATCAACACTGCACCAAGACCTTGAAGAGAGGCATCGCAGAAGACCTCGAACGGTTTGGATTCATCAAGACGAGTCAGAATTGGAGCAGTGACTAATTTCTCTTTCAAGGTGGCGAAAGCGATGTCACACTCAGGAGACCAAACGTACTTCACATGCTTCTGGAGAAGGTTTGAAAGAGGCTTCACGGTCTTTGAAAAGTTCTCAACGAACCTTCGATAATAGCTTGCAAGACCAAGGAAACTGCGGAGTTGCTTCATGTTCTAAGGTGGTTCCCAATTCACAATTGCAGACACCTTCTCAGGATTCACCCCTATGCCCTTGGTAGAGATGATATGCCCAAGATAGAGAACCTCATCAAGCCAAAACTCGCACTTTGAAAACTTGGCGTAGAACTGATGTTCTCTGAGCTTATCGAGCACCAAACGCAAGTGCTTGGCATGATCTTCCTTGTTCTTGGAAAAGACCAAAATGTCATTGAGGTAGACCAAGACGAATTCATTTGTCTAGGGGTTGAAGATGAAATTCATCATGCGAGAGAAAGTCGGCTGAGCGTTGATGAGGCCAAAAGACATGACAGTGTATTCATATGAACCATACCTTGTTCTGAATGCCATCTTGGGGATATCTTGCTCACGAATTCGAATCTGGTGATAGCCCATATGGAGATCGAGCTTGGAGAATACTTGAGCACCTTTGAGTTGTTCAAATAGCTCGTTGATGTTGGGAAGTGGGTACTTGTTCTTTATAGTCTTCTTGTTCAATGGACGGTAGTCAACACAAAGTCGGTCTGTTCCATCCTTCTTCTTCACAAAAACAACTCCACAACCCCACGGAGAAGAACTAGGTCGGGTGAGACCCATACGCTCTTGTACATCGAGTTGCTTCTTCAGCTCCTTCAACTCTTCAGGTCCAAGCTTGTAAGGACGTTTGTAAACAGGTTCCGTGTCAGGCTCAACATCGATGATGAATTCAACTGGCCGGTGCGGAGGCATTCCTGGAAGCTCTTCTGGAAGACGTCTTGATATTCGCAAACGACTGGGATTTGAGAGATGGCATCCAGTTCACCCTTCTCATTGAGAGAAAACATACGAATGGTATCATCCCTTGTGGCAAAGACAATTTCATCCTCAGACGAATGAGTCAATTGAATCTGCCTGGCAGCACAATCAAGCTTAGTCTTGTGCTTAGAAAGCCAATCCATTCCGAGAATAAGATCAATATCCGAGTTACCAAGGACCACTGGAGAGGACAGAAACTTGTAGTCGCCCAACGTGATAGAGACATCGGGAGCAACCAAACTAGAAGTCAAAAGCTTGCCGGGAGAAACAACTTGCATGACTTTGGGCATAACCTTAGTATCAACATTGTGCTTCGATGCAAATGGGAATGACAAGAAAGAATGCGATGCACCAGTGTCAAAAAGTACTTTTGCAGGAACATCGTTAACAGGAAGGTTACCCATGATGACATCTGACGAGTCCTCTGCCTGAGCTGCATTCATCAAGTTGACCTTGGCGTGCTTGGGGTTATGCTTGACCACGGCTGTACTTGCCGATCTCACAGGAGGAGGAGGAGGGAGACGCCTCTGATTGAAGCATTTGTTGGCATAGTGACCCTTCTGTTGGCACTTGTTGCACGTGACCTCCGAGAGCGGACGGTGATACGGAGCACTTGATCTTGGAGCTTGAGACGAAGTCTTGTTCTGAAAGCCAGGGTTGGGTGGGTGGGAAGATCCACTGCCACCTTTTCTCTTCTGCTGATAAGGCTGACGGAACGGAGGAGGAGGAAGCCAATAGTTCTGCTGCTTAGCCACTTGAGTTGAGGAAGAAGGACTAGCATCTTTGACTCGCTTCTTGGAAGCATCGCACTTCAGTTGAGCAGTCTCTTGCTTCATTGCCATGTTGTAAAACTCATCGTACCTCTTGGGCTCAAAGAGAACGAGAGCTAGTTGGATCTCTTCTCTGAGACCACCCCTGAACTGATATATCATGCTCTTCTCGTCAGGGACGTCTTGCTTAGCAAAACGGGCGAGCTTTTGAAACATTTTGTTGTACTCATAAAAAGACATAGTGCCTTGCTTCATGTTGCGGAATTCCTCACGCTTGCTTTCAACCACACTCTGAGGAATATGATGAGCTTTGAAGTCTTGACGGAATTCATCCCAGGTAATCACACGGCCTCCTCTGGAATCTTTGTACTGCTGAAACCATTCTGCAGCTTGGTCTTTGAGTTGGAAGGAAGCGAACTTGACAAAGTCCTCAGGCCTGACGTTACTGCACTTGAAATGCTTGCATATGTCCATGAGCCAATCATCAGCGTCTGTTGCCTCAACACAATTGCTGAAGGTCTTTGGCTGGTTCGCAAGGAACTGGTTGAGTGTAGCGAACTGATTCTGATTGTTGCCATGGCCCTGGTTCCCTTGGTTGCGCTCTTGAAGAAGTTGCATGATCAGCTGCGTGTTTGCATTGGTAGCGGCCATCACAGCTTGCCATGCCTCCAGGGGTGGAGGTGGTGGTGGCGGATCAGGATTCGGAGTCATGTGTGTTGGAGGAGCCATCCTGAAGAGGTTGACATCCATTAGCAACTTGACAGACAATTATTTAAGCTGAATCAAAGGGGTTGAAATTGCAACATATAGTCTTCACATCCGAACAAAATGAACGAATGCATTCCAATTGAAATGGTCACATATCCATAAATTGAGAAGCCACTTAGAATTTGAGTTAGAAGAATAAAACCAACAAGGTACGAACAAGACCAGATACTTGGTGAGGATTACCCAATCCCAAACCAAATATCCGCGGAAGAAGAACTAGAGCTACAAGAATTCCCACCTATGAAAACTCCCGAACCTTTCCGGTTATGCAATCAGGTGTTGGGGATACAGGGGAAGCATAATATCTCACCCAAATCTAGCAAATCCTACATCCAGTTGTATCCATCCTTCAACACATATCAAAGAAACCTTCGGAAATCATCCACCTCAACCTTCGAAAAGCATCTGTTATACGAGTTATGGCAATACTCCTGAACTCCCGCCCCAGTTCTGGGTGGCGTCGAGGTTATCTCACCAACAACTGCATAAAAGAGATTTTCGATGTCGGCGAAACTCAGGTATTCCAAAATCTCAGCGATAAAATTGTGACGACAACACCTCGGAGCTCAGCTCCCCGGGACACTTCTACAACCCCTAAATGACAGGAGGCACCAAGAACAATGTTCTCGTCACAAATCGATCGGAACGATTCCAAGATACCCGCGTGATCCTAAATTTTTTTTAGTGAAATTTGAGAAGAGAAGAGTCAAAACTCTACGTCAGGATGCCTTACCAGAGCGATGAAGGGACTGGGGAGTAAAAAGAATTCCTAAACTCTCCGATATATATAATCCTAAATGACTCAAAACATTTTTCTAGACTCAAAAACGCCAACGATTCGATCAAGCAGGGGGCTCCTAAGGTCGGGGAAGGCTCTGATTACCAACTTGTAACGCCCTCGATGCGGCTATATCTCCTACGTGTCGAAGCACGACTTAGAGCCATAACCGCATTGAAAGCAATGTCGCAAGTAAGGTAATCTTCACAACAACCCATGTAAATATATAAAAGGGAAAATATACATGGTTGGCTTACACTCGCCACGTCACACAAATACATGAATAACATTACAATCATCCAATACACTCATGGTCCGACTACGGTACCAAAATAAAGATCAACCCCCACATACGACAAAGAGGTAGAAAAGACCACCGGAGGACATAGGAGCACCGGAATGCAAAACGGACAACGGGGAAAATGCTCGGATGCATGAGACGAACACGTATGCAAATGCAATGATGACATGATATGAGATGCATGGCAAAGGCAACAACACACAAAGACAAAAACCCGACACCGAGGAAAATAAAATAACTTAGGCTGGAAACGGCAAGAGTTGGAGTACAGATAAGGTAAATTACATCCAGGGTGTTACAACAAACCTGGCTCTGATACCAACTTGTAACGCCCTCGATGCGGCTATATCTCCTACGTGTCAAAGCACGACTTAGAGGCATAACCGCATTGAAAGCAATGTCACAAGTAAGGTAATCTTCACAACAACCCATGTAAATATATAAAAGGGGAAAAGATACATAGTTGGCTTACACTCGCCACGTCACACAAATACATGAATAACATTACAATCATCCAATACACTCATGGTCCGACTATGGTACCAAAATAAAGATCAACCCCCACATGCGACAAAGAGGTAGAAAAGAACACCAGAGGACATAGGAGCGCCGGAATGCAAAACGGACAATAGGGAAAATGCTCGGATGCATGAGACGAACACGTATGCAAATGCAATGCACATGATGACATGATATGAGATCCATGACAAAGGCAACAACACACGGAGACAAAAACCCGACACCGAGGAAAATAAAATAACTTAGGCCGGAAACGACAAGAGTTGGAGTACAGATAAGGTAAATTACATCCGGGATGTTACAGTCAAGACCTTGGAGACAACAAGAGCGGGACTTGAATCTTCATCGCAAAAGACTTGTTCCTCTTCATCGTTCACTTGTCGTTGCATGGCGACTTCCTCAAGGGCGTCCATTTCTCCTTCACTCATCGAGTCATAGGTGACGTCGTCATTGAGGATCATGGTCCTCTTGTTGGTGCACTCATAGGACTTGTCACCTCGGCCTCCGCATGTGAAGAATTTGAAGGAACTTGTCTTGACGGTCTCATTGGTTGGAGTGGATGATGATGAAGCTCTTGGCTTGAAGTTTCTTGTAGTAGGAGGATGACTTGGAGTTGACAAAACTTTCTTGTGACTCGACTTGTCGACGTTTCTTGTAGAATGCTTGGTAGACGGTGTTGGAGTCGTTGAAGCTTGGGTGTTGGAGAAGCCGTATGACTTGGATGAGAACTTGGCATACTTGTAATCGTCTTGCAATTGACGTTTCGCTTTGGTAGCTTGATGCACTAGCTCGATGAGGTTCGAGTATGGTTGGAAGTCGGTGATCTTCTTGATAGGATGGTTGAGTCCATTCAAGAAACGTGCCATTGTTTTCTCATCATCTTCCATGACGTTGGCTCTTATCATGGCAATCTCCATCTCCTTGTAGTACTCTTCAACGTTCTTGGTTCCTTGCTTGAGTAGTTGGAGTTTCTTGAAGAGGTCACGGTTGTAGTATGTAGTCAAAAAGCGTGCTCTCATGACATCCTTCATTTGCGCACAAGTAGTGATGGGTGGTTCACCTCTTGCCTCTCGGCGCTCGATAACTTGTTCCCACCGAATGAGGACATAGTGTTGGAACTCAAGGGATGCCATCGCGATCTTCTTCTCTTCGTCATAGTTGTGCAAACGGAAGATTTTGTCGACCTTCAATGCCCATGAAAGGTATTCTTCGGGATCGTTGCTTCCATTGAACTTGGGCATGGTGAACTTTAGCTTGCCATAGTGTTGCTCTTCATTGTGTTAGGGTCAGGGATGATGACGTCCATGTTGTTGATGATTGTCAAGCTCGTGTTTCTCTTGGTGAGGAGGGTTGTCAACCTCATGTTGCTCTTGTTGTGGAGGATTCCCATTGTCTTCATGCTCTTGGTGCACTTGATGTTCTTGGTGAGCCCGTGGAGGAGCTTGTCGAGCTCGCGGAGGAACATGAGGAACTTGACGATGCACGCGAGCCTGAAATCGTCGTTCGTTAGCTTCTTCGCGAAGTCCTTCTTCATGTTCACGAGCTTGTCGGCCTCGGTTGGCTATGGCTCGACTGGAATCTTGGAGGACTTGTTGCACCTCAAGTGCTTGAGCATCTCGCAATTGTTTCTCTTAACATTGTGCCTCAGCATCTTGTGCTTCTTGGTGTAGAGGCGCTCGCTCTTCCTCTTAAGGTTGGTGTTGTCGTTCTCGTTCTCGTGCTAGTGAGAAAGCCGCTTGGGTTTGACGTTGTCGGTGCTCTTGAGAGTTGGAATCGTGTAGAGGATTGAGGCTTGCTTGACGATCGTTGCGCGCGGCACGTCGAAGACTGTTCGGTGTCGGTGTACTTGAGCCGGAGAGGGTGAAGTCGGAGTGTCGACTTGAGCGGCTCCTTCTTGATGAAGACGAAGCGGAAGAAGATCGGTTGAGAAACAAAGCGCGAATCTTGTCCATTCTTGCGTTAGTCTCTTGCTTGTGATCGTCGAGCTTGTGGTCGAAGTAGTCCCTTGTACATTGCTCAGAGAGTCGCAAGTCAGCGGCGAGTTTGTCGATGCGTCCACTAATTGCTTGTTGCTCTTGATGCAAATCACGTTGTGCACCAAAGAGGTGGCTCTTGGTGACGTAGGAGTTCATGTCGTCGTCATGCTCAATGAATAGTGGGTTGGTTGAAGTACTTGGACTATCTTGTGCACAATAGGCACGATTGCACAATAGAAGTCGTTGCATTTTTGCTTAGTAGGTTGTGCACAAGTCTTGTATCCGCCTATTGTGCAATCGTGCTAGCGTCTCTCTAGTGTTGTGCAACAAGAGCATTTTTGTGGATTCCACATTTTGGCTCACCCTTGGTTGCACGACCCCACATATCTTTTTGCGTGTGTGTTTCCGTGTACCTTATATTTCTTGGTAAACTTGTTGCATTGCAATCTTGTGAATCTTTTCCAACATAATTGAAGCTCACTTACAATTGCATCAAATTTTGTGCCACCATCCTAACCAAGCTCCACCATAAGCTTTTACTTGTGTAGGTGTGAGAAACCAACAACAATTGGTACCAATTGTGCTATTTCCTTGTCCACATTGGAGTGATCATTGATCCACTTTCAACTTTGGTCAAGGTACATTTGGTATTCGTTCTTCTCTTTCTACCACTCACATTTTTGTCTTGGAATGATGGATAGGCCAAGTACTTCAACCAACCCACTATTCATTGAGCACAACGACGACATGAACTCCTACGTCACCAAGAGCCACCTCTTTGGTGCACAACGTGCTTTGCATCAAGAGCGACAAGCAATGAGTGAACACATCGACAACCTCACCGCCGACTTGTGACTCTTCGAGCAATGTACAAGGGACTACTTCGACCACAAGCTCGACGATCACAAGCAAGAGACTGATGCAAGAATGGACGAGATTCGCGCTTTGTTGCTCAACCGATCTTCTTCCACTTTGTTTTCTTCAAGAAGGAACCACTCAAGTCGACACTCCGACTTCACCCTCTCCGGCTCAAGTACACCGACATCGAACACTCTTCGACGCGCCGCGCGCAACTATCGTCAAGCAAGCCTCAATCCTCTACGTGATACCAACTCTCAAGAGCACTGACAACGTCAAACCCAGGAGGCTTTCACACTAGCACGAGAACGGCAACGACAACGCCAACATGAAGAGGAAGAGCGAGCGCGTCTACACCAAGAAGCACAAGATGCCGAGGCACAACGTCAAGCGCAACAATTGCGAGATGCTCAAGCACTTGAGGCGCAACAAGCCCTCCAAGATTCCGGTCGAGCCATAGCCAACCGAGGCCGACAAGCTCGTGAACATGAAGAAGGACTTCACGAACGACGATTTCAAGATCGCGTGCATCGTCAAGTTCCTCCTCGAGCTCGACAAGCTCCTCCACAAGCTCGCCAAGAACATCAAGTTCACCAAGAGCATGAAGACAATGGGAATCCTCCACGACAAGAGCAACATGAGGTTGACAAGGTGTTGGCTCGAGCATCTTTTCTAGCACCGGATTGTCCAAGCCTTCAGGAAGGGGGGCCGAACACCGGATCATCTTTGCCTTTGTTATCCAGTCCTGGTCAAAGAGCGATTCTTCAGGATGATGTCATGATAAATAAAAGGATGGTGTGTTCGGCCATGGGATTACTTACTTGGGAAGCGGTGCGGTTGCTGCTCAGGCCCACGTCCTTGGTAGTGTTCGGACACTCTATTTGGGGTCCGAAGAACGATTTGTACATCTCCTCGTGCCTCATGCCGAGGAAATTCTGAATAGTGTGCGGTCCTTCGGGGTCGAATTCCCACATACGGATGGGCCGGCGTTTGCAAGGCTGGACTCGACGAACCAGCATGACCTGCATTACCATAACCAGACTAAAATCTCCCTCGAAGCAATCTCGGATACGGCTCTGCAGTATTGGCACATCCTTGGCTGGACCCCAGCTCAGTCCCCTGCTGATCCATGACATCAGTTGTGGTGGAGGGCCCGAGCGAAAGGTGGGGGTAGCTACCCACTTGGCACTTCGGGGAGCTGTGATGTAAAACCACTCCCGTTGCCACAATCCGGACACCCCCGGAAAGCTACCCTTTGGCCATGGAGCATCAGCAATTTTGCTTATTAAAGCACCTCCGCACGCTGTGTACTGTCCCTCGACCATCTTCGGCTTCACATCGAAGGTCTTGAGCCACAAGACGAAGTGAGGGGTAATGCCGAGGAAGGCCTCACAGACGACAATAAATGACGAAATGTGAAGAAGGGAGTGCGGGGCCAGATCGTGAAAATCCAGCCCGTAATAGAACATAAGACCCCTGACAAAGGGATCCAGAGTGAGGCCTAGTCCTCGGAGGAAGTGGGAGACAAACACAACGCTCTCGTTGGGTTCGGGAGTAGGGACGACCTGCCCTCGGGCGGGCAGCCTATGCGAAATTTCAGCTGTCAGATATCTGGCCTCCCTCAACTTCTTGATGTCCTCCTCCGTGATGGAGGAAGACATCCACCGGCCTTGAAGGCTGGATCCGGACATGATTGAAGGTTCGAAGCACCTGACCTTGGCTTTGGGTGTTAGAACTCGAGGCGGGGGAGGGATTCGATTGAGCACGGGAGGGGAAAAAGTAACAGCCTTGTCCCTTTATAAAGAGGGTGAATATCAAGCGTCCTCCTCGTGGCCGTTTGGGACTTGCCTAAAATCTAGGAGTCCTAGGCACGGTTCAGTTACCCACGTCCGTATTGATGAGAATCCCGTAATAAGGGAAACCCGATCTCTGCTTTGACAAGACGTGTCAAGAAACCGCCTCATGTTATGTGCGGGGCTGCTTAAAGAAAAACAGTTCAAATAATTACCGGGCCGTGGCGTGATGTCATGCTGCCAAAACGTGTCAGCAGATTAGATTTGTGGTAATATTATTCTCTCTACGGTGGTATGTGGAACTTATTTTGCAGGGTCGGACACTATCCTTGTATTCAAATTCTTTCGTGGTGTATTCGGAGGAGGAACCCGCCTTGCAATGCCGAAGACAACACTGTGCGCCGGACTCATCGTCATTGAAGCCTGGTTCAGGGGCTACTAAGGGAGTCCTGGATTAGGGGGTCTCCGGACAGCCGGACTATATCCTTTGGCCGGACTGTTGGACTATGAAGATACAAGATTGAAGACTTCGTCCCGTGTCCGGATGGGCCTCTACTTGGCGTGGAAGGCAAGCTAGGCAATACAGATATGTATATCTCCTCCTTTGTAACCAAAATTGTGTAACCCTAGCCCCTTCCGGTGTCTATATAAACCGGAGGGTTTTAGTCCGTAGGACAACATACAATCATACCATAGGCTAGCTTCTAGGGTTTAGCCTCTCCTATCTAGTGGTAGATCAACTCTTGTAATACCCATATTATCAAAAATAATCAAGCAGGATGTAGGGATTTACCTCCATCAAGAGGGCCCGAACCTGGGTAAAACATCATGTCCCCTGCCTCCTGTTACCATCCGCCTTAGACGCACAGTTTGGGAACCCCTACCCGAGATCCGCTGGTTTTGACACTGACAGGCGCGCTACCCCAAAATTTTGTGTCCTCCATAGTGGAGATATTGTTTCCACATATATATCGACTCATGCCAGGAATGCCCTCCTATTGTTGGATGTCACACACGTACATTATGGCATGCCACATGGCAAAAACAAGGAGAATAAGTCTTATAGTTGCCTTATTTTCTAGAATTTACAACCAAATGGGATTTCCCGGATCATAGAGCGTGTGTAGAATGCAACGTTTCTCCTTACCATGCAGACTAATGTTTATACTCACCATAATCTCTCGGATTTCCTTCCAAAGGAGTGCCAAAGGGTTAAGAAACTAGTTTGGAAAAGTAGGGCCATATGATGTTCTTTGACTTTCAGGGGCAAAAAGTCCTACATGGGGGCCGAATTTGAGGGTCCTCCGAGCCTCCTGCGCAAGCCGGAAGTATTTTCTAGCTTCCCATGCTCGTCGTGAGCATTTTGAGTACTTGTGGGTCCAGAATAGACTCCGAATGACAAATTTATGACCGTTTTGGTAAACAACGATCCTTAATATGATAGTCCTTGAAAGAACTTCACTTTCTCATGACGCCTGCTGGCGCGCCGCCCAAAAATTTGTGTCCTCCATAGTGTAGATATTGTTTCCACATATATATTGACCGATGTCAGGAATGCCCTCCTATTATTAGCTGTCACACATGTATGTTACGGCTTGCTACACAGCAAAAACAAGGAGAATAAGGCTTATAGTCGCCTTGCTTTTCTTGAATTTACAACGAAATGGGATTCCTAGGATCATAGAGCATGTGCAAAATGAAACATTTGTCGTTACCAGACGGACTAATTTTTGTACTCAACATAATCTCTCGGATTTCCTTCCAAAGGAGTGCCAATGGGTTTTGAAATTTGCCTAAAAAGCAACAACAAATGATGTTCTTTAACTTTCAGGGTCAAAAATTCCTCCTTAGGGGCCGAATTTGAGGGTCCTCTGGGTCTTTTGCGCAAGCCGAAAGTATTTTCTAGATTCCCACGCTCGTCGCGAGCATTTCGAATACAATTGGGTCTGAAATGCACTCCGGATGACAATGTTATGACTGCTTTAGTGAACATCGGTCCTTCATATGGTATTGCTTGAAAGAACATCATTTTCTTGTGATGCGTTATGGCGTGCCGCCCCAAAATTATGTGTCCTCCATAGTGGAGATATTGTTTCCACATATATACTGGCCGACGCCAGGAATGCCCTCCAATTATTGGCTGTCACACACATACGTTACGTGTGACGCCCGGATAATCTTGCTACAGTAATCCCACGCTAATCGTGCCATGACACCTCAGTTACTGTTGCTATCCTCGCAAAATTCGAAACCGTTCATAATTCAAATTCAAATTAGTGACAACAATAAAAGTTTTCAAAAATTGAAACAAAAATGTTCAATGGTTGCCGAATATTACCAGGGTAATTATGATGCAACAAACACATTTTTATAAAATGGCTAGATGGTTTTAAGTTAAATAAAACAGAAAGAAAATAAATAAAAGAAAGAAAATACAAAAGGAGAAAACAGAGAATAAAAATAGAAGGAGAACACCCCCTTCCCTGGGCCGTGGCCCAACTGGGCCAACCCACCTAGCCCAGCCGGCCCACCCCCGGCTATAACCCCCCCCCCCACTACCCATAAACCCTAACCCCATCCACCCCCACTCTCCCCACGACACCCCCCCCCCCCCCCCCCCCCCCCCCCCCCCCCCCCCTGCAGAAATATCTCCCTTCCCCCCATCTCTCCCGATTGGATCGGGAAGGAGACGGCCGCCCCGACGCCCGTCGTTGCCGGCCCCGCCAATCGCCGCCGCCGCCCGACGCAGCCCGCTCCGACCTCGCCGCGCCGCCGCCTGCCATCGACGCCCGCCTCCTCATCTCCTCCCGCACGGCCGCGCCCGACGCAAGCCACCACCCGCTACGGCCACCGCAGCCGGCGCCGGTGCCGCCCCCAGGGCCTCCTCTGCGCCCCTGCGTCCCCGTCGCCAACCCCGCCGACCTCATCGCCTCCCCATCGAGAACGGCGCATCGGTCCCGTCGCCAACGTCGCCCGTCGCCGAACCTCCCCGCCGGATCGCCGCCGTCCTCCTCGTCCTCCTCCCCAGGCCGCTTCCTCGCGCCTCACCGCCCCTCTCCTCGGCAACGAACGTGAGCCGCGCCCCCTCCCTCTTTCCCCCTCGGTCGCTATGCCGCTCCCCGCGCCGCATCGCCCGCTGCCCCGCTACGTGACCACCGCCGCTGTTTAGCTCCTCCCCGCGTCGCCCCCCTTGCTGCTTGCTGCGGCCCCGCTTCCCCTGGCCGGCGCCCCACAGCGCCCGGTGGCCATCACCGTCCACGGCCTCGCCGCTGCCACCTCAGGCGACCGGCCTCGCCGTGCCGATGGCCGCCCCTGTTGACCCGGGCATATGCCCAATCGGGCTGGGTGCCCGCGCCCGTTAGCGCTAACCCAGCGCCCGCAAGGCCCCTCTGGCCTATGACATGTGGGGCCCTACCCCCCCCAGAACGTTTAAATAAAAATAAAAATAAAATAGAAAAATTAATTAATTAATTAAAGAATTAATTAACTTAATTAATTTTGATTATTTAAACTAATCAAATAACTAAACTAATTAAGCTGTTAGTCAATTAATTAATTAGTATGACAGTGGGCCCCCCACCTAATTAATACTAATTAGGTTAATTAATATGTCTAATTAAAATGTGTCACTGACCAGTGGGACCCACTGGTCAGGTTGACCAGTCAACCCTGTTGACTGATGACATCAGCATGACATCATGCTGATGTCATAAATCCTTTTTCGAATTAAATTAAATAATTAATTAAATTCCAAAAATTAATAAAATCTTTAGAAAATCATATCTTTTAATCCGTGACTCGGATTAAATTATTTTCAACATGAAAGTTGCTTAGAACGACGAGACGAATCCGGATACGCAACCCGTTCGTCCACCACACACCCCTAACATATCCAACTCGCAACTTTCCCCCTCCGGTTCAGCTGTCCGAAAACGCAAAACACTGGGAATACTTTCTCGGATGTTTCCCCCTTCGCCGGTATCACCTAATACCGCGTTAGGGCAATACCTAGCACCGCGTATTGCCTCAATTATGCTTTGTGATACCTTTGATTTGCTCTATTATTATTTTGTTCCCCCTCCTCTCTCCTAGACCCCGAGACGGCCCCGTGCGGACCCCCCAGTCGACTACGGTGTTGACGACCCCTCTCTCTTGCCAGAGCAACCAGGCAAGCCCCCCCCCCTTGATCACCAGATATCGCCTACTCTTCTCTCTACTTCTTGCATTAGAGTAGTGTAGCATGTTACTGCTTTCGCTCATCCTATCCTGATGCATAGCCTGTCCTTGCTACTACTGTTGTTACCTTTACCTGCAATCCTAATGCTTAGTATAGGATGCTAGTTTATCATCAGTGGCCCTACATTCTTGTCCGTCTGCCATGCTATACTATCGGGCCGTGATCACTCGGGAGGTGATCACGGGTATATACTATATACTTTATACATGATACATGTGATGACCAAAGTCGGGTTGGCTCAAGGAGTACCAGTAGTTGATTCACGAATTGGGGGCTGGAAGGACATACTTTCTCGACGGCCCTCTGTGTGGATCTTTGTGGCGAAGCGACAGGGCAGGTTGTGACCACCTAGGAGAGAGGTGGGCCTGGCCCTGGTCGGTGTTCGCGGATACATAACACGTTTAATGAGATCTTGGTATTTGATCTGAGTCTGGCTACTGGCCTATATGCACTAACCATCTACGCGGGGACAGTTATGGGCACTCGGCGTCGTGGTATCAGCCGAAGCCTTCGTGACGTCAGCGACTGAGTGGCGCGCGCCGGATTGGACCGTAAGCCTGCTCTTGTATTAAGGGGGCTAGTTCTGCTTCCGGCCGCGTACGCAACGTGTAGGTGTGCAATGGGCGATGGGCCCAGACCCCTGCGCCATAGGATTTAGACCGGCGTGCTGACCTCTCTGTTGTGCCTAGGTAGGGTTGCGACGTGTTGATCTTCCGAGGCCGGGCATGACCCAGGAAAGTGTGTCCGGCCAAATGGGATCGAGCGTGTTGGGATATGTGGTGCACCCCTGCAGGGAAGTTAATCTATTCGAATAGCCGTGATCTTCGGTAACAGGACGACTTGGAGTTGTACCTTGACCTTATGACAACTAGAACCGGATACTTAATAAAACACACCCTTCCAAGTGCCAGATACAACCGGTGATCACTCTCTCACAGGGCGACGAGGGGAGGATCATCGGTTAGGATTATGCTATACGATGCTACTTGTTGCTACTTGGTGAACTTACCATCTACTCTCTCCTACATGCTGTAAGATGGAGGTGGCCAGAAGCGTAGTCTTCGACAGGATTAGTTATCCCCCTCTTATTCTAGCATTCTGCAGTTCAGTCCACATATGATACCCTTATTCCATTTGATACCCATGCATATGTAGTGTAGCTCCTTGCTTGCGAGTACTTTGGATGAGTACTCACGGTTGCTTTCTCCCCCTTTTTCCCCCTTTCCTTTCTTTCTGGTTGTCGCAACCAGATGCTGGAGTCCAGGAGCCAGACGCCACCATTGATGACGACTACTACTACTCGGGAGGTGCCTACTACTACGTGCAGCCCGCTGACAGTGACCAGGAGTAGTTTAGGAGGATCCCAGGCAGGAGGCCTGCGCCTCTTTCGATCTGTATCCCAGTTTATGTTAGCCTGCTTAAGGCAAACTTGTTTAACTTATGTCTGTACTCAGATATTGTTGCTTCTGCTGACTCGTCTATGATCGAGCTCTTGTATTCGAGCCTTCGAGGCCCCTGGCTTGTAATATGATGCTTGTATGACTTATTTTATTTGTAGAGTTGTGTTGTGATATCTTCCCGTGAGTCCCTGATCTTGATCATACACGTTTGCGTGTATGATTAGTGTACGATTGAATCGGGGGCGTCACAAGTTGGTATCAGAGCCAACTGTCTGTAGGAATCCCCCTTCCACACTCCTTGGCCGAAGTCGAGTCTAGACATTGCAAAACTTTTACTAACATGGTTGTGTGCCTTACGGGCCCATGTCGCCATCTGGGTGGTGTTAGGATCTTTTACTCCTCGATCCTTACTCTGGAACTCTGAGCTCTCTTCTATTCGGGTTAAATGAATTTTGCTAAATCTAACATTAGGATCTCGTTATCACTTTCACCCGGAGAGCCCCTTATTACTGATGATCGTCTGCTGTACGTGAAGACCCTAAAGATACTCTCCGCCGTTAACCTGAGAACTTGTGTTCATCGCGTTTGCAATTCCCCTTCCACCGTCAACCCTTATGGATAACTACTTGCAGTTGTTATTCTTACATTCATCCCCAGTTGGTCTTGTTATTACAAGATACCCCGTAATACTTATCGTTGTTTCGATAATCCTTTGAGCTTACTGCCTTGCTCTTCCTTGTCACCTGAATACCCCTATGGATAATTCTCGCACTTATCGAGTATCCGCTCACCCCCCCCCCAGTTGTTCATGTGTTTCACAATGGTCTTCGAAATACTATTCGATCTTCCGAAAATCCTCAGCAGCTTATTGCTCTTGAAATTCTTTGCTTTCTTGCATTATGGTTAATCCCATAAGTATATTAATCTTATTGGCATTCTTTGCCACCGTCATTTTGATCCTATTGATTCAACAAGAGTGCGAATGCACGCAATCATCAGTCAGATCCTAGAATTCATCCTTCCGGCTCAGACGCCAGTTTAAACATGAGCTGGATCTCGACCAATCAATTGACCATCGATCGTACCCCTAAGGCTATTCAACTTATCCATCCCTGATCAGAGCATTGCTTCTGATCCCTTGTCTTGGAATTGATAATTCCTTTGCATTTGAGCCTTGAATTAGTCAGTTGTTTCTAAAGTCTGATCTCCTTCATTGTTTCTCCCTCTGGTTGAGAACCGATGCTCACACCAGATCCCTTGAGGACCACCAGATCCTTTGTTGGATTTTATCCGACAGCGTCCTTCATATTCAATAAGTCTGTGAGCCTTTCCTCGGATACATAATGCCTTTGGTAAATTGTATCCTCTGCTTTCTCAAGCATGCTCTACTATCGAGCTTGTGTTATTTGTTCTTGAAATTTGTGGTATATACTCCTAAGATGCCCTGATGGGTTGAACCTATGCCTTCCCCAAACGGTATGAACCCGAAAGTTTTCGCGAGTCATACTCTTCTGTTGCTCCGCCAGATAGAATTTCTACACTACAGCCTCATCAAAAGCGAGAAGTAAAATGAAAGGTTATGCATTGAAGAAGTGGGAGTTGACCTTGAGCCCTTGCGTTCATGCCCATGGACCCAATGTGGAACTTTTCTTTGAAGCTTCTTGTAAATGATAATAATCCCCTTGTTATAAGTTCGTCCTGTATCTATGTTTGGTCCTTTACAATCATGGTTCCAACCATATTTTCTCCTTAATACCATTTCTCGGAAAAGTTGAAGTACTTGTCTTGTGCAGACCATTGCACTTGTCCAACCTTTACTTTGATCTACCGTCGAGTATTACACTATGATATCTTGATAATGTCATGGTACTACACAACTTCTTATGGGTTCTTCATCAAATGTTATTTCTCCCCTAATCCAATTTTTCTTGGGTTCTGGGTTGTCATCAACCGAGAACACCGAATAGTGAATCGAGCCTGTACTCCGATTCAATAACTCCAAAGTAATTTTCATTGCTTACGAGTTTAATAACCCTTCAAGTCATTCCTAGCCTGATTGGCCATATCATTATCGTGCAAAAATTTAACTGTGCTACCTGGTCCTTCTTCCCGGAGCAAAATTTTCGATGATGAGCTAAGCTTACGTCGATCTTCCTCGTCATAACACTTTGCCTTGAACTACGAGCTTGTTTCGAGTTTGTGTCATACCCTTGGTTTCAGTAACCTTTCGCTTCATCATTCCTTTGGCTTGATGCCATCGCCGACCGATTACATCTTCATGAAATCTCTCAACAATTGTGTCGTGATCATCATCGGCATTCTGAGCTCTTCCAGGATGTCAATTGACTTCATGATGAGAAATACCATCCTTTCCCTCGATGATTAGTGTTATCATCGACCACTCTACTACCTTTCCTCCAACACAGACTTGTTCTTGTTTTGTGTTGTACCTTGAGTTCCTTGCTACCCAGCATTGTTCTTCTTTACCTTGGATATTACCACCTTTTATGTCAAGAATGTCGTGGGAATTACACCACCTCTTGAGAATTCTTGATATAAGTGATACTTCACCATCACCCTTAATTCTTGGTCCCCGTGTCGATTCTAATCGGAATACCGGCAATTGAACTTTGAGGTGTGAATTCAAAACTTCTAGCAACCCTATTGCTTGAAGTGAATGATCGATAGTTTCATTCTAATCCTTTTGTTCATTAAGTCACCATTTTAACATTGTTCGTGCGACCCAGCCCATATTTCGGGTGCACCTTTCAACCAATGTTTAAATGGGTATGTTTCCTCGAGCATACCTCATTGTATCATTTTAACTGACAATTGGCATCCCCTTGTTCACCTAATTGTGGAAATCCATCCTTTGGAAAATCTCAATGAATTGTCGCTGAGTTCATTAGCCACCCCTTCATCCTCTCCTTGGTTAAATGGTGAACTCATGATTCAGGACTTGCCTTCATAGTTCATTTCACGAGAATCTTGCAATGCCATCCCGTCAATGTGTTGCATCTCTTCTTCTCATCCCGGGTCTGAGGTATCCTGACACCAATCAGATCTGAACCCCGGTCAGATATGATGGTTGGAACATATTTCAAAGAGTTTTCTACATTATATCATGTCATGGACATTATGCTCTTCTTGTCCTTGGGAAGGATATACCCTTGAAATATGTCTGTATACACATTTTCCTTTCCATTGTTCTGTTTAAACCTGATAATTACTTTTCCTTTCCATGGGTTTGTTTAAACCTCCTTGTGATCTATATTATATAAGCAGTAATATTTCCCTGCTTATGTAAACACCTCGTTGTACCACTCTGTCAGTAAGACCATGTTGCTATTGTTGATGACATTTCGGTAGCCACCGATGAACGAGAACTTTGCCTATTGGTCCGCCTCGATCCACGAGCAGGAAAAATGGTTCTCTTCGTCCCTCGCCCTTGGTACCAACGTTGTTGCCGACATAACTGACATGCCACGCTCTGACATGCCTTGCTATCATGACCGTGCAAGATGACGCTGCTCCTAATTTTAACCCACATGGTGGGCCCATAACCCACAGTTCCACAGGATCGAAACCTGACTCTCCTGTACACGCTGTTGTCAAAGTTATTCCTCGTGCTTGACTTGGTATGTAATTCACGGGCCACCTGCCTATTGATCTATTCAGGTATCAGATGTAATGCTTAATCACATTGCTCTAAACCCATTCAACACTTCATTTCAGGCATCGAACGATTGCCTGCCCGCTCGAAACTTCCCATGATGCCTCCTTACTTTGCTCTCGGTATTTTCTTAAGTTTCAATTCGAGAGTTACTTTCTGCCACCTTCCCCGATGTTAACTACCAGGTAGTCAACCTTGCAGAGGTCCGTTCTTACAGAATAACCACCCTTTATTCTCTCATAAGTACGATGGAGATCCTGAAGAAAGGATGCCGGCTTCATCATGATGACCTGAAACAGAGAAGTGAAGACATCAACGTAGTGGATAGACCTCTTCGAGAAGAGCAAGTCAGAATGAGAAGACCCGCTAGATTCGTTACCAAACCTTTCCCCCTTTCACAACCTCTTAAATCTCGGGACGAGATTTCTTGTAGTGGAGGAGAATTGTGACACCCGGATAATCTTGCTACAGTAATCCCACGCTAATCGTGCCATGACACCTCAGTTACTGTTGCTATCCTCGCAAAATTCGAAACTGTTCAAAATTCAAATTCAAATTAGTGACAACAATAAAAGTTTTCAAAAATTGAAACAAAAATGTTCAGTGGTTGCCGAATATTACCAGGGTAATTATGATGCAACAAACACATTTTTATAAAATGGCTAGATGGTTTTAAGTTAAATAAAACAGAAAGAAAATAAATAAAAGAAAGAAAATACAAAAGGAGAAAACAGAGAACAAAAATAGAAGGAGAACACCCCCTTCCCTGGGCCGTGGCCCAACTGGGCCAACCCACCTAGCCCAGCCGGCCCACCCCCGGCTATAACCCCCCCCCCCACTACCCAGAAACCCTAACCCCATCCACCCCCCCCCCCCCCCCCCCCCCCCCCGCAGAAATATCTCCCTTCCCCCCATCTCTCCCAATTGGATCGGGAGGAGACGGCCGCCCCGACGCCCGTCGTTGCCGGCCTCGCCAATCGCCGCCGCCGCCCGACGCAGCCCGCTCCGACCTCGCCGCGCCGCCGCCTGCCATCGACGCCCGCCTCCTCATCTCCTCCCGCACGGCCGCGCCCGACGCAAGCCACCACTCCGCTACGGCCACCGCAGTCGGCGCCGGTGCCTCCCCCAGGGCCTCCTCTGCGCCACTGCGTCCCCGTCGCCAACCCCGCCGACCTCATCACCTCCCCATCGAGAACGGCGCATCGGTCCTGTCGCCAACGTCGCCCGTCGCCGAACCTCCCCGCCGGATCGCCGCTTCCTCGCACCTCACCACCCCACTCCTCGGCAACGAACGTGAGCCACGCCCCCTCCCTCTTTCCCCCTCGGTCGCTATGCCGCTCCCCGTGCCGCATCGCCCGCTGCCCCGCTACGTGACCACCGCCGCTGTTTAGCTCCTCCCCCCGTCGCCCCCCTTGCTGCTTTCTGCGGCCCCGCTTCCCCTGGCCGGCGCCCCACAGCGCCCGGTGGCCATCACCGTCCACGGCCTCGCTGCTGCCACCTCAGGCGACCGGCCTCGCCGTGCCGATGGCCGCCCCTGTTGACCCGGGCATATGCCCAATCGGGCTGGGTGCCCGCGCCCGTTAGCGCTAACCCAGCGCCCGCAAGGCCCCTCTGGCCTATGACATGTGGGGCCCTACCCCCCCCCCCCCCCCAACGTTTAAATAAAAATAAAAATAGAAAAAATTAATTAATTAAAGAATTAATTAACTTAATTAATTTTGATTATTTAAACTAATCAAATAACTAAACTAATTAAGATGTTAGTCAATTAATTAATTAGTATGACAGTGGCCCCCCCCACCTAATTAATACTAATTAGGTTAATTAATATGTCTAATTAAAATGTGTCACTAACCAGTGGGCCCCACTGGTCAGGTTGACCAGTCAACCCTGTTGACTGCTGACATCAGCATGACATCATGCTGATGTCATAAATCCTTTTTCAAATTAAATTAAATAATTAATTAAATTCCAAAAATTAATAAAATCTTTAGAAAATCATATCTTTTAATCTGTGACTCGGATTAAATTATTTTCAACATGAAAGTTGCTCAGAACGACGAGACGAATCCGGATACGCAACTCGTTCGTCCACCACACACCCCTAACATATCCAACTCGCAACTTTCCCCCTCCGGTTCAGCTGTCCGAAAACGCAAAACACTGGGAATACTTTCTCGGATGTTTCCCCCTTCGCCGGTATCACCTAATACCGTGTTAGGGCATACCTAGCACCGTGTATTACCTCGTTATGTTTTGTGATGCTTTGTTTGCTCCGTATTTATTATTTCTTCCCCCTCTTCTCTCCGGTAGACACCGAGACCGACGCCGCTGCTACCCAGTACGACTACGGTGTTGACGACCCCTCTCTCTTGCCAGAGCGACCAGGCAAGACCCCCCTTGATCACCAGATATCGCCTACTCTTCTCTCTACTTCTTGCATTAGAGTAGTGTAGCATGTTACTGCTTTCCGTTCATCCTATCATGATGCATAGCCTGTCCTTACTACTACTGTTGTTACCTTTACCTGCAATCCTAATGCTTAGTATAGGATGCTAGTTTATCATCAGTGGCCCTACATTCTTGTCCGTCTGCCATGCTATACTCTCGGGCCGTGATCACTCGGGAGGTGATCACGGGTATATACTATATACTTTATACATGATACATGTGATGACCAAAGTCGGGTTGGCTCAAGGAGTACCCGCAGTTGATTCACGAATTGGGGGCTGGAAGGACATACTTTCCCGACGGCCCTCAGTGTGGATCTTTGTGGCGAAGCGACAGGGCAGGTTGTGACCACCTAGGAGAGAGGTGGGCCTGGCCCTGGTCGGTGTTCGCGGATACATAACACGTTTAACGAGATCTTGGTATTTGATCTGAGTCTGGCTACTTGCCTATACGCACTAACCATCTACGCGGGGACAGTTATGGGCACTCGGCGTCGTGGTATCAGCCGAAGCCTTCGTGACGTCAGCGACTGAGTGGCGCGCGCCGGATTGGACCGTAAGCCTGCTCTTGTATTAAGGGGGCTAGTTCTGCTTCCGGCCGCGTACGCAACGTGTAGGTGTGCAATGGGCGATGGGCCCAGACCCCTGCGCCATAGGATTTAGACCGGCGTGCTGACCTCTCTGTTGTGCCTAGGTAGGGTTGCGACGTGTTGATCTTCCGAGGCCGGGCATGACCCAGGAAAGTGTGTCCGGCCAAATGGGATCGAGCGTGTTGGGATATGTGGTGCACCCCTGCAGGGAAGTTAATCTATTCGAATAGCCGTGATCTTCGGTAACAGGACGACTTGGAGTTGTACCTTGACCTTATGACAACTAGAACCGGATACTTAATTAAACACACCCTTCCAAGTGCCAGATACAACCGGTGATCACTCTCTCACAGGGCGACGAGGGGAGGATCACCGGTTAGGATTATGCTATACGATGCTACTTGTTGCTACTTGGTGAACTTACCATCTACTCTCTCCTACATGCTATAAGATGGAGGTGGCCAGAAGCGTAGTCTTTGACAGGATTAGTTATCCCCCTCTTATTCTGGCATTCTGCAGTTCAGTCCACATATGATACCCTTATTCCATTTGATACCCATGCATATGTAGTGTAGCTCCTTGCTTGCGAGTACTTTGGATGAGTACTCACGGTTGCTTTCTCCCCCTTTTTCCCCCTTTCCTTTCTTACTGGTTGTCGCAACCAGATGCTGGAGTCCAGGAGCCAGACGCCACCGTTGATGACGACTACTACTACTCGGGAGGTGCCTACTACTACGTTCAGCCCGCTGACGGTGACCAGGAGTAGTTTAGGAGGATCCCAGGCAGGAGGCCTGCGCCTCTTTCGATCTGTATCCCAGTTTATGTTAGCCTGCTTAAGGCAAACTTGTTTAACTTATGTCTGTACTCAGATATTGTTGCTTCTGCTGACTCGTCTATGATCGAGCTCTTGTATTCGAGCCTTCGAGGCCCCTGGCTTGTAATATGATGCTTGTATGACTTATTTTATTTGTAGAGTTGTGTTGTGATATCTTCCCGTGAGTCCCTGATCTTGATCATACACGTTTGCGTGTATGATTAGTGTACGATTGAATCGGGGGCGTCACATTACGGCATGCCACATGGCAAACCAAGGAGAATAAGGCTTATTCTCGCCTTATTTTTCCTTAATTTACAAACAAATGGGATTTCCTAAATCATAGAGCATGCGCAGAATGCAACGTTTGTCCTTACCAGGCGGACTAATGTTTATACTCACCATTATCTCTCGGATTTCCTTCCAAAGGAGTGCCAATGGGTTCAGAAACTTGTTTGAAAAGCAGCGGCAAATGATGTTCTTTCACTTTTAGGGGCAAAAAGTCCAACTTAGGGGCCGAATTTTCATTATTTGTGGGTCCAACATAGACTCCGAATCACAAAGTTATCACCATTTTAGTGAACATCGGTTCTTCATATGGCAGTGCTTGAAAGAACTTCATTTTCTTGTGACTCATTTGTTGGGGAACGCAGTAATTTCAAAAAAATTCCTACGCAAACACCAGATCAAGGTGATGCATAGCAATGAGAGGGAAGAGTGTTGTCTACGTACCCTCGTAGACCGTAAGCGGAAGCATTATGACAACGCGGTTCATGTAGTCGTACGTCTTCATGATCGACCGATCCTAGTACTGAAGGTACGGCACCTCCGCAATCTGTACACGTTCAGCTCAGTGATGTCCCACAAACTCATGATCCAGTAGAGCTTCGAGGGAGAGCTTAGTCAGCACGACGGTGTGATGACGCTACCGGAATAGGGCTTCGCCTAACCACCGCTATGATATGACCGAGGTGGATTATGGTGGAGGGGTGCACCGCACACGGCTGGAAACAATCAACTTGTGTGTTCTAGGGTGCCCCCTTCCCCCGTATATAAAGGGGCAAGGGGGGAGGTCGGCCGACCTTGGGGTGCGCCAAGGAGAGGGGGAGTCCTCCTCCTAGTAGGAGTAGGACTCCCCTTTTCCTATTCCAACAAGGAAGGGGGAAGGGGGAAGGACAGAGACGGAGAGAGGGAGGAAAGAGGGGGCGTCGCCCCCCTCCTTGTCCAATTCGAACTCCCAAGGGGGGGGGGGCGCGGCCAGCCCTAGGCCCTCACCTCTCTCCCACAAGGCCCATGTTGGCCCATTAGTTCCCCCGGGGGTTCCGATAACCCCTCTGGCACTCCAATAAATATCCGGTCACCCCCGGAACTCACCCGGTGTCTGAATATAGTCGCCCAATATATCAATCTTTATGTCTCAACCATTTTGAGACTCCTCGTCATGTCCGTGATCACATCCGAGACTCCGAACTATCTTCGGTACATCAAAACACATAAACTCATAATACCGATCGTCACCGAACGTTAAGCGTGCGGACCCTACGGGTTCGAGAACTATGTAGACCTGACCGACACACGTCTCCGGTCAATAACCAATAGTGGAACCTGGATGCTCATATTGGCTCCTACATATTCTATGAAGATCTTTATCGGTCAAACCGCGTAACAACATACGTTGTTCCCTTTGTCATCAGTATGTTACTTGCCCGAGATTCGATCGTCGGTATCTCAATACCTAGTTATATCTCATTACCGGTAAGTCTCTTTACTCGTTCTGTAATGCAACATCCCATAACTAACTCATTAGCTACATTGCTTGCAAGGCTTATAGTGATGTACATTACCGAGAGGGCCCAGAGATATCTCTCCGACAATCGGAGTGACAAATCCTAATCTCGATCTATGCCAACTCAACAAACACCATTGGAGACACCTGTAGAGCACCTTTATAATGACCCAATTACATTGTGGTGTTTGGTAGCACACAAAGTGTTCCTCCGGTATTTGGAAGTTGCATTATCTCATAGTCATAGGAACATGTATAAGTTATGGAGAAAGCAATAACAACAAACTAAATGATCATCGTGCTAAGCTAACAGATGGGTCAAGTCAATCACATCATTCTCTAATGATGTGATCCCGTTAATCAAATGATAACTCATGTCTATTGATGTAGGGTAGGAACCCTAATCGGCCGATCTTTCACGAAAGGAGCGGATCCCGTGATGAACACAAAGAACACGAGGAGGGAAGGGGAAAATCACAAGGGGAACACAAGAGAACACTAAAGCCAACAAGTATGATCAGACATGCTCTAGATCCATGAAGGAAGATACAAGATCCACGGTCAACAACGAATGATACAAAAGGTAGTCGGTCTTCTCCGTGAGGAGGTCTTGATGTTCTTCTCCGCAAGGAGGTCTTGAATCCAAAGGGATCTTCTCCGAAGAGGGGTCGCGGTCTCTCTCGTGGAGTAGATCCGATGTGGATGAGAAATGCTCTATCTCTAAATATGAGCTAAACCAATGCTCACCCTAGAAAGTTGGACGAGGTGGAGTATATATAGTCTAGGGGGTAGAAGGGGTACATAGGCCTCGGCCCTTTACTGTGCGCAGACAGGGAGGCCCAACGTCCGGGTGTCGGGTCGGATGTCCGGGCTTTCACGCGGGGCCAGATGTCCGTGCTAGCGAGGCCGGATGTCCGAGCGTTCGCGGAGGGCCGGATGTCTGGGCTGTGGAGGCCAGATGTCTGGGCTGGTGAAGCTGTCCATGTCGTTCTCGGGAAGGTGGTGTCTGGATATCCGGGCTCGAGGCCGGATTTCCGAGCCGGCTGGGGCCGGATGTCTGGGGCATGTAGATGCGCGGCGGCTGGTAGGCTGTTGTGGTCGAAGTCTCCAGCGGCCGGATGTCCGGGCTTGGTGCCGGATGTCTGGGTCCTGGAGCTGCCTTCTTATTCTCTCAGCGTTCCTCTTCATCCGTGAACTTGGGGACTTGTACATCTTCATGTGCATCTTAGGGAGGGTCCTCTTGGTACCTAATCATGCACAACAACTCGGACTTAGGTAGTAGCCATGTCTCATGCATAGAAAGTGGAAGTTCGGAGAGGAGAGAGTTCACCTTATCTTCGATAGCCTTCGCTCGGGCTCTTGTCATTGGTCCAACTAGTGTCGTAGGGGACGTAGGTAGGTCCATGGGGATGACCTTGGGATGCTCCGCATCATCTCCCCTCCCTTTGGGAAGATCCGTCCTCGTATCAAATTCTTCATCACCATGGAAGGACGAGAGGTCCTTGACATTGAAGATATTGCTCATGTTGTACTTGTCGCGGGGGAGGTCGATCTTGTAAGCGTTGTTGTTGTAGCGTGCAAGCAAATTGAAGGGTCCGTCCGCTCGTGGTCAAAGTTTGTACTTGCGTTCTTGTGGAAAGTGGTCCTTGTGAAGGTGTAGCCACACGAGATCACCAATGTTGAAGACCATGGGGTGCTTGTTGATGTTGAGCTTTGTCGCAAGTCGTTGTACTTGACGCTCGATGGTATGTCTTGTATCTTCATGTACCTTCTTGAGATGAGTCACATGTGCACTTAAGTCCAAATTGATGCGCTCTTGGAGTGGAAGGGGAATGTCCAATGGTGACAATGGGTTGAATCCGTAGACGACCTCGAAGTGGGACTTCCGGTTGTTGAGTGTCTTGCTCGGTTGTAGGCAAACTCGGCGGTAGGTAGGCACTCCTCCCACTCCTTGATGTTCTTCTTGATGAGTACTCGAAGTAGAGCGGAGAGTGTGTGGTTGGTCACCTCCGTTTGGCCGTCGGTTTGTGGATGATACGCCGTGGAGAAGAGTAGCTTGATTCCGAGCTTGACGCACGGGGTCTTCCAAAAGTAGCTAAGGAACTTGACGTCGCAGTCCGAGACGATCGTCTTTGGCACTCCATGTAGATGCAATATTTCCCTACAAAATAGATTAGCAATATGTGAAGCATTGTCTATCTTTTTTCAAGGAATAAAATGTGCCATTTTAGAGAAACGGTCCACAACGACAAATACTGAATCCTTTCCATTTCTAGTTCTAGGCAATCCAAGTATGAAATCCATGCTAATGTCTTCCCATGGTTGATATGGAATTGGGAGAGGCATGTAAAGGCCATGGAATTGAGCTTTAGACTTAGCTTTGCGACATGTAGAGCATCGGTTGGTGAAGCGGTTGACGTCGTGAAACATCTTGGGCCAATAGTAGTTCTTGGAGAGTGTGGCGAGAGTCTTATCGCGTCCAAAATGTCCCATTAAGCCTCCTCCATGAGATTTCTGCAAAAGCAACAAACTAAGAGAAGACTCGGGGACGCAAAGCTTGTTAGCTCTCATAAGATATCCATCTTCGATGTAATGGCGTTCCCAAGATGTATGCATCGAACATTTGGCATAAGGAGTAGCAAAAGTAGGATCATTCTCATACAAGTCTTTTATGTGCTCAAAGCCAATGACATTCAACTCAAGTTGAGTAACAAGCATGCATATGCGGGAAAGCGCGCCCGCCACAATGTTTTCCTTACCCTTGATGTACTTGATGATATAGGGAAAAGACTCAATAAATTCACTCCATTTAGCATGACGCTTGTTCAACTTGGTTTGGCCCTTAATGTACTTGAGTGTTTCATGATTGGTATGAATGATGAATTCATGGGGGCGAAGATAGTGTTCCCATTCATACAAAACACGCACTAAAGCATATAGCTCTTTGTCATAGATGGGGTAATTGAGTTGCGCTCCGGAAAGTTTCTCACTAAAGTTAGTTATGGGGCGCTTCTCTTGCGTTAACACACCCCCTATGACATTACCACTAGCATTGCAATGAATCTCAAAAGGTTTTCAAAGTTGGGTAAGGCAAGCACGAGAGCATGAGTAAGAAAATTCTTTAGCTCATTGAAAGCGGTATCGTAGGATGATCCCCAAACAAAAGGCGCATTTTTCTTGCTCAAAGCATGCAAAGGAGAAGAAATGGTGCTAAATCTTTCACAAAGTGACGATAGAAACCCGCAAGGCCAGGAAAGCTACGCACTTGTTGCAAGTTCGTTGGTTGTGGCCAAGTCTTAATAGCATTGATCTTGGACTCATCTACATGAACACCCTTAGAAGATACAACAAAACCCAAGAAAACAAGCTTATCAACGCCAAAAAAGAATTTCTCCATATTAGCATAGAGATGCTCTTTTCGAAGAGTTTCTAAAACGGTTCGGACATGGGTGACATGCTCTTTGAGAGACTTGCTAAAAACAAGGATATCATCGAAGTAGACCACAACAAACACACCAATGTAAGGGCAAAAGACATGATTCATAAGACGCATAAAAGTACCCGGTGCTTCCGATAGACCCATAGGCATTAATAACCACTCATACAAACCAAACTTGGTTTTGAAAGCGGTTTTCCATTCATCACCCTCTTGTATGCGGATTTGATAGTAACTACTCTTAAGATCAATTTTTGAAAAGATAGTGGCACCACTAAGTTCATCAAGCATATCGTCAAGGCGTGGAATGGGATACCTATAACAAACGGTGATAGCATTGATAGGTCTACAATTGGAGCACATGCGAAAGCTACCATCTCATTTTGGCACAAGAATGACCGGGACGGCATAAGGGCTCAAATTTTCACGCATATGTCCATGGTCTATGCGATGCTTTACTTGCCTTTGTATTTATTTGGTTTCTTCGGGGTTGACGCAGTAGGGAGCTTTGTTCGGAAGCGGTGCTTCAGGGATGAGGTCGATGCGGTGCTCAATGGATCGTAGTGGAGGTAGTCCCGGAGGTAGCTCGTCGGGGAAAACATCATGAAATTCATGTAAAAGAGAAGACAACACTAGAGGAAGAGTGTGAGATGTGTTAGCTTGTGGTTCATTGTGTTTGCACAAAAGGACGCAGTGTAGGACACTAGATGGGTTCCCACACACTCCTCTTGTCTCACTATTGGTGGCAAATAGGACTAAGTTCTTCTCTTCGCTCATCATGGAGGCGCTCGATTTGGGCTTGTGGTGCTCACTCTCTTTTTGGTGGCTCGCTCTCTCACTTTTTTCTCCATGATGGTTGGCTTGCTTGTCAGCTATAACTTAGCTTGGAGACATGGGACGAAGTACGTACTCCTTTCCTTTCATCTTGAAGATGTAGTGGTTCGTTCGGCCGTTGTGGATGACACCTCTATCGAATTGCCATGGGAACCATGGAGAAGGTGGCACACGGTCATTGGAACAACGTCGCACTCCAAAGTGTCTTCATAGGCACCAATTTTGAAGGAGACTTGTACTCGATGCTTGACTTGGATAGTGCCGGAGTCGCTAAGCCATTGCACTTTGTATGGTTGTGGGTGCTTCGTCTTGGGCAATTGGAGCTTGGAGCAAAGTTCTTCACTTGCGATATTATGACAACTCGCTCCATCGATAATGACCTTGACGGAGCGTCCATTGATGTCGGCCTTGGTATGAAAAATGTGGCATCGTTGGTCTTCTTCTTGGTGATGTTGGAGAGTCAAGACCTTGGAGACAATAAGAGGGGGACTTGAATCTTCATCGCAAAAGACTTGTTCTTCTGCATCGTTCACTTGCCGGTGCATGGCACTTGCTTGAGGGCGTCCATTTCTCCTTCACTCATTGAGTCGTAAGCGCCGTCGTCGTTGAGGATCATGGTCCGCTTATTGCTGCACTCATAGGAGTTGTGGCCTTGGCCTCGGCATGTGAAGCATTTGAAGGAACTTGTCTTGACGGTCTCATCAGTTGGAGTGGATGATGATGACGCTCTCGGCTTGAAGTTGCTTGTAGTAGGAGGATGACTTGGAGTTAACGAAGCTTTCTTGGAACTTGACTTGTCGACGTTGCTTGTAGAAGGCTTGGTAGACGGTTTTGGAGTCGCTGAAGCTTGGGTGTTGGAGAAGCCGTATGACTTGGATGAGAACTTGGTATACTTGTAATCGTCTTGCACTTGATGTTCCGCTTTTGTAGCTTGATGCACTAGCTCGATGTGGTTTGAGTATGGTTGGAAGTCAGCGATCTTCTTGATAGGATAGTTGACTCCATTCAGGAAACGTGCCATTGTTTGCTCATCATCTTCCATGACGTTGGCTCTTATCATGGCAATATCCATCTCCTTGTAGTACTCTTCAACGCTCTTGGTTCCTTGCTTGAGTAGTTGGAGTTTCTTGAAGAGGTCGCGGTTGTAGTAGGTAGGCACAAAGCGCGCTCTCATGACATCCTTCATTTGCTCCCAAGTAGTGATGGGTGGTTCACCTCTTGCCTCTCAGCGCTCGATAACTTGTTCCCACCAAATGAGGACATAGTCTTGGAACTCAAGGGATGCCATCACCATCTTCTTCTCTTCTTCATAGTTGTGCAAACGGAAGATTTTGTCACCTTCAATGCCCATGAAAGGTACTCTTCGGGATCGTCGCTTCCATTGAACTTGGGCATGGTGAACTTGAGCTTGCCATAGCGTTGCTCTTCATTGTGTTGGGGTCGGGGATGATGACGTCCATGTTGTTGATGATTGTCAAGATCGTGTTGCTCTTGGAGAAGAGGGTCGTTGACCTCATGTTGCTCTTGTCATGGAGGATTCCCATTGTCTTCATTCTCTTGGTGAACTTGATGTTCTTGGCGAGCTTGTGGAGGAGCTTGTCGAGCTCGAGGATGAACTTGAGGAACTTGACGATGCACGCGAGCTTGAAATCTTCGTTCTTGAACTTCTTCGCAAAGTGCTTCTTCATGTTCATGAGCATGTCGGCCTTGGTTGGCTATGGCGTGACTTGCATCTTGGAGGGCTCGTTACGCCTCAAGTGCTTGAGCATCTCTAAATTGTTGCTCTTGACATTGTGCCTCGGCATCTTGTGCTTCTTGGTGTAGACACGCACGCTCTTCCGCTTCATGTTGGCGTTGTCGTTTCCGTTCTCGTGCTAGCGTGAAAGCCTCTTGGGTTTGACGTTTTCGGTGCTCTTGAGAGTTGCTGTCGTGTAATTGAGGCTTTCTTGATGATCGTTGCGCGTGGAACATCGAAGAGTGTTCAATGTGGGTGTACTTGAGTCAGAGAGGGTGAAGTCAGAGTGTCAACTTGAGCGAGTCCTTCTTGATGAAGATGAAGTGGAAGAAGAGCGGTTGAGCAACAAAGCACGAATCTCGTCCATTCTTGCGTCGTTCTCTTTCTGGTGATCGTCGAGCTTGTGGTCGAAGTAGTCCCTTGTACATTGCTCAGAGAGTCGCAAGTCGGCGGCGAGGTTGTCGATGCGTTCACTCATTGCTTGTTGCTCTTGATGCAAAGCACGTTATGCACCAAAGAGGTTGCTCTTGGTGATGTAAGAGTTCATGTCATTGTCGTGCTCAATGAAGAGTGGGTTGGTAGAAGTAGTTGGCCTATCCATCATTCCAAGATAAAAATGTGAGTGGTAGAAAGAGAAGAACGAATACCAAATGTACCTTGACCGAAGTTGAAAGTGGATCAATGATCACTCCAATGTGGACAAGGAAATAGCACAATCGGTACCAATTCTTGTCGGTTTCTCACACCTACACAAGTAAAAGCTTATGGTGGAGCTTGGTTAGAATGGTGGCACAATATTTGATGCAATTGTAAGTGAGCTTCAATAATGTTGGAAAAGATTCACAAGATTTTAATGCAACAAGTAGACCAAGCAATGTAATGTACATGGAAACACACACGCAAAGAGATAAGTGGGGTTGGGCAACCATGGATGATCCAAAATGTGGAATCCACAAAAATGCTCTTGTGGCACAACACTAGAGAGACGCTAGCACGATTGCACCATAGGCGGATACAAGGACTTGTGCACAACCTACTAACCAAAAATGCAACGACTTCTATCCCAAGTATGTTCTATGCACGGTGTTTCGATGATATGATCCAAGATGATCTAATATGACAATCTTAATGTTGTATGATGCTATGGTGCTTGGTTAAAAGCTCTTTGCTTATCTTTTCCTTTCGATTAAAAGCTTGTTTGGCTCTTTGTTGTTTGAGCTCTTTTCTCATGCAATGCTTGACGAACCAAGATAGCAATTGTGTATGCGATGACAACCTTGTGACAGAAGAGATGATACCAAGATATACAACAATGATGTATGCATGCTATGGGAAGTATGATCACTAATGTGCACAAGTCTCGTTGCCGGCATTACTCGAAGGATAGTCTCGATGGGTAAGCGACGCAAAGGAGTGAGGCTATGATGGCTATCAATGTATTGGCAAGAGTGATATGTCCAATACCAAGATGAGGTTACCTTTTCTTTAGTTCCACGTTCGTAAGCAAGAACGGATGACGGTGATCCAATCACGAAAATCAAGATGTAGTCGAGGTGGTCGTTGTTGATGACGCGTCCGTGGCAGAGATGAGCGTCGGTGATGTTGATGTCAAACCGTACCTAGATAGCCGAAACACAAAAGGATACGAAACCGCAACTCAAATTCTCAAAGAAAAATTGGACCAAAATTGTTGGAGTTAGTGTTGGTAAGAGGTGGTTGTGTATGTGGTATATGGTAGTGCAATGCAGAATAGGTGGTGGTATGCGGAAGTATATGTGGGGACCAGAACAAAATTTGGTGAAATATGGGCAGAAAACGGGCGGTGGAGAGGAAGTGGTGCTGCCAGGGGCCGGATGTCCGGGCTTGTCGGGCCAGATGTCCGGGCTCTGGATCCGGGGATGAATTCGTAGATCTTCGCGAGGTGAGGTCAAATCCAGGAAAAATTCGGAGGAATTTGTGGATGGAAATTGGGGAAAAATGGATGGAAAGCTAGATCTACCTGCAACACACGAAATCCGCGGATCATATCCAACAAAACTTCATCACACCAACAAATCACAAAAAAATTGGGCCTATTTTTGTGGGGAATTTTCGAATTAGGGATAAAATCAACAAAAACTAGGCTAGCAACACAACAGGGAGGCTCCGAAATCATGATCAACGTGGCTCTTGATAACAAGATGATGTAGGGTGGGAACCCTAATCGGACGATATTTCACTAAAGGTGCGGATCCCGCGATGAACACGAAGAACACGAGGAGGGAAATGAGGGGAAAATCACAAGGGGAACACAAGAGAACACTCAAACCAACAAGTATGATCACACATGCGCTAGATCCATGAACACAAAGGAAGATACAAGATCCATGATCAACAACGAACGATACAAAAGGTAGCCGGTCTTCTCTGTGAGGAGGTCTTGATGTTCTTCTCCGCAAGGAGGTCTTGAATCCAAAGGGGTCTTCTCCGAAGATGGGCCGCGGTCTCTCTCATGGAGTAGATTCGATGTGGATGAGCAATGCTCTATCTCTAAATATGAGCTAAACCAATGCTCACCATAGAAAGTTGGACGAGGTGGAGTATATATAGTTTAGGGGGTAGAAGGGGTACACGGGCCTAGGCCCTTTACTGTGCGTAGACAGGGAGGCCGGACGTCCGGGCATTCATGAGGGGCCGGATGTCCGGGCGTTCGCGGAGGGCCGGATGTCCAGGCTGTGGAGGTCGGATGTCCGGGCTGGTGAAGCTGGCCATGTCGCTCTCAGGAAGGTGGTGTCCGGATATCCGGGCTCGAGGCTGGATTTCCGGGCCGGGCCAGATGTCCCGGGCCTGTAGATGCGCGGCGGCTGGTAGGTTGTTGTGGTCGAAGTCTCTAGTGGACGGATGTCCAGGCTTGGTGCCGGATGTCCGGTTCCTGGAGCTGCCTTCTTCTTCTCTCAGCGTTCCTATTCATCCGTGAACTTGGGGTCTTGTACATCTTCATGTGCATCTTCGGGAGGGTCCTCTTGGTACCTAATCATGCACAACAACTCGGACTTAGGTAGTAGCCATGTCTCATGCATAGAAAGTGGAAGTTCGGAGAGGAGAGAGTTCACATTATCTTTGATAGCCTTCGCTCGGGCTCTTGTCATTGGTCCAAGTGGTGTTGTGGGGGACGTAGGTAGGTCCATGGGGATGACCTTGGGATGCTCCGCATCATCTATGGTTAGGAAACATAACCATCAATGATTCAATGAGCTAGTCAAGTAGGGCAAAATAGTGACACTCTGTTTGTCTATGTATTCACACATGTACTAAGTTTCTGGTTAATACAATTATAGCATGAATAATAAACATTTATCATGATATAAGGAAAGATAAATAACAACTTTATTATTGCCTCTAGGGAATATTTCCTTCGGTCTCCCACTTGCACTAGATTCAATAATCTAGATTACATTGTAATGATTCTAACACCCATGGAGTCTTGGTGCTGATCATGTTTTGCTCGTGAGAGAGGCTTAGTCAACGGGTCTGCAACATTCAGATCCATATGTATCTTGCAAATCTCTATGTCTCCCTCCTTGACTTGATCGCGGATGGAATTGAAGCTTCTATTGATGTGCTTGGTTCTCTTGTGAAATTTGGATTCCTTTGCCAAGGCAATTGCACTAGTATTGTCACAAAATATTTTCATTGGACCCGATGCACTAGGTATGACACCTAGATCGGATATGAACTCCTTCATCCAGACTCCTTCATTTGCTGCTTCCGAAGCAGCTATGTATTCTGCTTCACACGTAGATCCCGCCACGATGCTCTGCTTGGAACTGCACCAACTGACAGCTCCACCATTGAATAAAAACACGTATCCGGTTTGTGACTTAGAGTCATCCGGATCAGTGTCAAAGCTTGCATCGATGTAACCATTTAGCTCTTTGTCACCTCCATATAAGAGAAACATATCCTTAGTCCTTTTCAGGTATTTATGGATATTCTTGACCGTTGTCTAGTGATCCACTCCTGGATTACTTTGGTACCTCCCTGCTAAACTGATAGCAAGGCACACATCAGGTCTGGTACACAGCATTGCATACATGATAGAGCCTATGGCTGAAGCATAGGGAACACCTTTCATTTTCTCTCTATCTTCTACAGTGGTCGGGCATTGAGTCTGACTCAACTTCACACCTTGTAACACAGGCAAGAACCCTTTCTTTGCCTAATCCATTTTGAACTTCTTCACAACTTTATTAAGGTACGTGCTTTGTGAAAGTCCAATTAAGCGTCTTGATCTATCTCTATAGATCTTGATGCCCAATACATAAGCAGCTTCACCGAGGTCTTTCATTGAAAAATTCTTATTCAAGTATCCTTTTATGCTAATCAGAAATTCAGTATCATTTCCGATCAACAATATGTCATCTACATATAATAACAGAAATGCTAGGGAGCTCCCACTCACTTTCTTGTAAATAAAGGCTTCTCCAAAATTCTGTATAAAACCATATGGTTTGATCACACTATCAAAGCGTATATTCCAACTCCGAGGGGCTTGCACCAGTCCATAAATGGATCGCTGGAGCTTGCACACTTTGTTAGCACCTTTTGGATCGATAAAACCTTCTGGTTGCATCATATACAACTCTTCTTTAAGATATCCATTAAGGAATGCAGTTTTGACATCCATTTTCCAAATTTCATAATCATAAAATGCGGCAGTTGCTAACATGATTCGGATGGACTTAAGCATCGCTACGGGTGAGAAGGTCTCATCATAGTCAACTCCTTGAACTTGTCCAAAACCTTTTGCAACAAGTCGATCTTTGTAGACAGTAATATTACGGTTAGCTTCAGTCTTCTTCTTGAAAATCCATTTATTCTCTATGGCCCGCCGATCATCGGGCAAGTCAACCAAAGTCCATACTTTGTTCTCATACATGGATCCCATCTCAGATTTCATGGCCTCAAGCCATTTTGCGGAATCTGGGCTCATCATCGCTTCCTCATAGTTCGTAGGTTCGTCATGGTCAAGTAACATGACTTCTAGAACAGGATTACCGTACCACTCTGGTGCGTATCTTACTCTGGTTGACCTAGGAGGTTCGGTAGTAACTTGATCAGAAGTTTCATGATCATCATCATTGGCTTCCTCACTTATTGGTGTAGGAATCACTGGAACTGATTTCAGTGATGAACTACTTTCCAATAAGGGAGAAGGTACAATTACCTTGTCAAGTTCTACTTTCCTCCCACTCACTTCTTTCGAGAGAATCTCCTTCTCTAGAAAGGATCCATTCTTAGCAACAAATATCTTGCCTTGGGATCTGTGATAGAAGGTGTACCCAACAGTCTCCTTTGGGTATCGTATGAAGACACATTTCTCCGATTTGGGTTCGAGCTTATCAGGTTGAAGCTTTTTCACATAAGTACCGCAGCCCCAAGCTTTAAGAAATGACAACTTAGGTTTCTTGCTAAACCACAGTTCATAAGGTGTAATCTCGACGGATTTAGATGGTGCCCTATTTAACGTGAATGCAGCTGTCTCTAAAGCATAACCCCAAAACGATAGCGGTAAATCAGTGAGAGACATCATAGATCGCACAATATCTAATAAAGTGCGGTTACGACGTTCGGACACACAATTACGTTGTGGTGTTCCAGGTGGCATGAGTTGCAAAACTATGCCGCATTGTTTCAAATGAAGTCCAAACTCATAACTCAAATATTCACCTCCACGATCAGATCATAGAAACTAGATTTTCTTGTTACAATGATTTTCCACTTCACTCTGAAATTATTTGAACTTTTCAAATGTTTCAGACTTATGTTTCATTAAGTAGATATACCCATATCTGCTCAAATCATATATGAAGGTGGGAAAATAATGATATCCGCCGCAAGCTTCAATGTTCATTGGACCACATACATCAGTATGTATGATTTCCAATAACTCTGTTGCTCGCTCCACTGTTTCGGAGAACGGAGTTTTAGTCATCTTGCCCATGAGGCATGGTTCGCAAGTACCAAATGATTCATAATCAAGTGATTCCAAAAGTCCATCAGAATGGAGTTTGTTCATGTGCCTTACACTAATATGACCTAAACGGCAGTGCCACAAATAAGTTGCACTATCATTATCAACTCTGCATCTTTTGGCTTCAATACTATGAACATGTGCATCACTACTATGAAGATTTAGTAAAAATAGACCACTCTTCAAAGGTGCATGACCATAAAAGATATTACTCATATAAATAGAACAACCATTATTCTCTGATTTAAGTGAATAACCATCTCGCATCAAACAAGATCCAGATATAATGTTCATGCTCAACGCTACCACCAAATAACAATTATTTAGGTCTAAAACTAATCCCGAAGGTAGATGTAGAGGTAGCGTGCCGACGGCGATCACATCGACTTTGGAACCATTTCCCACGCGCATTGTCACCTCGTCCTTAGCGAATCTTCACTTAATTCGTAGCCCTTGTTTCGAGTTGCAAATGTTAGCAACTGAACTAGTATCAAATACCCAGGCACTACTGCGAGCATTAGTAAGGTACACACCAATAACATGTATATGAAATATACCTTTCACTTTGCCATCCTTCTTCTCCGCCAAATACTTGGGGAACTTCCGCTTCCAGTGACCAGTTCCTTTGTAGTAAAAGCACTCAGTCTTAGGCTTAGGTCCAGACTTGGGTTTCTTCACTTGAGAAGAAACTGGCTTGCTGTTCTTCTTGAAGTTCCCCTTCTTCCCTTTACCCTTTTTCTTGAAACTGGTGGTCTTGTTGAACATCAACACTTGATGCTCCTTCTTGTTTTCTACCTCCGCAACCTTTAGCATTGCAAAGAGCTCATGAATCGTCTTATCCATCCCTTGCATGTTATAGTTCATCACGAAGCTCTTGTAGCTTGGTGGCAGTGATTGAAGAACTTTGTCAATGACACAATCATCAGCAAGATTAACTCCCAGCTGAGTCAAGTGGTTGTGGTACCCAGACATTCTGAGTATATGTTCACTAACAGAACTATTCTCCTCCATCTTGCAGCTGTAGAACTTATTGGAGACTTCATATCTCTCAATCCGGGCATTTGCTTGAAATATTAACTTGAACTCCTAGAACATCTCATATGCTCCATGACGTTCAAAACGTCGTTGAAGTCCCGGTTCTAAGCCGTAAAGCATGGCACACTGAACTATCGAGTAGTCATCAGCTTTGCTCTACCAGGTGTTCACAACATCTGGCGTTGCTCCTCAGGTGGGTTTGTCACCTAGCGGTGCTTCCAGGACGTAATTCTTCTATGCAGTAATGAGGATAATCCTCAAGTTATAGACCTAGTCCATGTAGTTCCTACCATCATCTTTCAACTTAGCTTTCTCTAGGAACGCATTAAAATTCAATGGAACATCAGCACGGGCCATCTATCTACAACAGCCTAGACATGCAAAATACTATCATGTACTAAGTTCATGATAAATTAAAGTTCAATTCATCAAATTACTTAAGAACTCCCACTTAGATAGACATCTCTCTAATCATCTAAGTGATCACGTGATCCATGTCAACTAAACCATGTCCGATCATCACGTGAGATGGAGTAGTTTTAAATGGTGAACATCACTATGTTGATCATATCTACTATATGATTCATGCTCGACCTTTCGGTCTCAGTGTTCCGAGGCCATATCTGCATATGCTAGGCTCGTCAAGTTTAACCTGAGTATTCCGCATGTGCAAAAACTGGCTTGCACCCGTTGTATGTGAACGTAGAGCTTATCACACCCGATCATCACGTGGTGTCTCGGCATGACGAACTATAGCAATGGTGCATACTCAGGGGGAACACTTATACCTTGAAATTTAGTGAGAGATCATCTTATAATGCTACCGCCGAACTAAGCAAAATAATATCCATAAAGGATAAACATCACATGCAATCAATATAAGTGATATGATATGGCCATCATCATCTTGTGCCTTTGATCTCCATCTCCAAACCACCGTCATGATCACCATCGTCACCGGCTTGACACCTTGATCTCCATCGAAGCATCGTTGTCGTTTCGCCAACTATTGCTTCTACGACTATTGCTACCGCTTAGTGATAAAGTAAAGCAATTACATGGCGATTGCATTTCGTAAAATAAAGCGACAACCATATGGATCATGTCAGTTGTCGCTAACTGTGTTACAAAACATGATCATCTCATACAATAAAATTTAGCATCATGTCTTGACCATATCACATCACAACATGCCCTGCAAAAAACAAGTTAGACGTCCTCTACTTTGTTGTTGCAAGTTTTATGTGGCTGCTATGGGCTGAGCAAGAACCGTTCTTACCTACACATCAAAAAACCACAACACGGTATAGTGATTGCTTTTTGATCTTCAGAAAGAACCCTGTTCGTTGAATATGATTCAACTAAAGTTGGAGAAACTGACACCCACCAGCCACATGTGTGTGAAGCACGTCAGTAGAACCAGTCTCGCGTAAGCGTACGCGTAATGTCGGTCTGGGCCACTTCATCCAACAATACCGCCAAATCAAGAATCAACTAGTGATGGCAAGCAATATGTATATACCCACGGCCACAGCTCCTTTGTGTTCTAATCGTGCATATAACATCTACGCATAAACCTGGCTCGGATGCCACTGTCGGGGAACGCAGTCATTTCAAAAAAAATCCTACGCACATGCAAGATCATGGTGATGCATATCAATGAGAGGGATGAGTGTTGTCTACGTACCCTCGTAGACCATAAGCGGAAGCATTATGACAACGCGGTTGATGTGGTCGTACGTCTTCACGATCAACCGATCCTAGCGCCGAAGGTACGGCACCTCCGCGATCTACACACGTTTGGCTCGGTGAAGTCCCACGAACTCATGATCCAGTAGAGCTTCGAGGGAGAGCTTCGTCAGCACGACGATGTGATGATGGTGATGATGATGCTACCGGAACAGAGCTTCGCCTAAGCACCGCTACAATATGACCGAGGTAGATTATGGTGGAGGGGGGCACCGCACACGGCTGGAAACAATCAACTTGTGTGTTCTAGGGTGCCCCCTGCCCCCGTATATAAAGGAGCAAGGGGGAAGGCCGGCTGGCCTTGGGGCGCGCCAAGGAGAGGGGGAGTCATCCTCCTAGTAGGAGTAGAACTCCCCTTTTCCTATTCCAACTAGGAAGGGAGAAGGGGGAGGAAGGAGAGGGAGAGGGAGGAAAGAGGGGGTGCCGCCGGCCCCACCTTCTTCCAATTCGGACTCCCAAGGGGGGCGGCCAGCCCTAGGCCCTCGCCTCTCTCTCCCACAAGGCCCATGTTGGCCCATTAGTTCCCCTGGGGGTTCCGATAATCCCTCCGGCACTCCGATAAATATCCGGTGACCCCCGGAACTCATCCGGTGTCCGAATATAGTCGTCCAATATATCAATATTTATGTCTCGACCATTTCAATACTCCTTGTCATGTCCGTGATCACATCTGAGACTCTGAACTATCTTCGGTACATCAAAACAGATAAACTCATAATACCGATCGTCACCGAACATTGAGCGTGCGGACCCTATGGGTTCGAGAACTATGTAGACATGACCGAGACACGTCTCCGGTCAATAACCAATAGCGGAACCTGGATGCTCATATTGGCTCCTACATATTCTATGAAGATCTTTATCGGTCAAACCGCATAACAACATACGTTGTTCCCTTTGTCATCTGTATGTTACTTACCCGAGATTCGATCGTTGGTATCTCAATACCTAGTTCTATCTCATTACCGGTAAGTCTCTTTACTTGTTCTGTAATGCTACATGCCGTAACTAACTCATTAGCTACATTGCTTGCAAGGCTTATAGTGATGTACATAACCGAGAGGGCCCAGGGATACCTCTCCGACAATCGGAGTGACAAATCCTAATCTCGATCTATGCCAACTCAACAAACACCATTGGAGACACCTGTAGAGCACCTTTATAATCACCCAGTTATGTTGTGATGTTTGGTAGCACACAAAGTGTTCCTCCGGTATTCGGGAGTTGCATGATCTCATAGTCATAGGAACATGCATAAGTTATGGAGAAAGCAATAGCAACAAACTAAACGATCATCATGCTAAGCTAACGGATGGGTCAAGTCAATCACATCATTCTCTAATGAAGTGATCCCATTAATCAAATGACAACTCATGTCTATGGTTAGGAAACATAACCACCATTGATTCAACGAGCTAGTCAAGTAGAGGCAAACTACTGACACTCTGTTTGTCTATGTATTCACACATGTACTAAGTTAATCAAATGACAATTCTAGCATGAATAATAAACATTTATCATTATATGAGGAAATATAAATAACAACTTTATTATTGCCTCTAGGGCATATTTCCTTCACTGTTCTGGCGGCCGCCCCAAAATTGTGTGTCTTCCATGGTGGAGATATTGTTTCCACATATATATTAACCGATGCCAGGAATGCCCTCCTATTATTGGCTATCACATAGGTACATTACGACCTGCCACATGGCAAAAAAGGAGAATAATGCTTACAGTCGCCTTATTTTCTTGAATTTACAACCAAATGGGATTCCCCGGATCATAGAGCATGTGTAGAATGCAACGTATGTCCTTACTAGGCGGACTAATGTTTATACTCACCATAATCTCTTGGATTTCCTTCCAAAGGAGTGCCAACAAGTTCAGAAACTAGTTAGAAAAGCAACGGCAAATGATGTTCTTTGACTTTCAGGGTTAAAAAACCCTACTTAGGGGACGAATTCGAGGTTCCTCCGGGCCTTCTCCGCAAGCCGGAAGTATTTTCTAGATTACCACGCTTGTCGCGAGCATTTCAAATACGGTATGAAATGGACTCTGAATGACAAAGCTATGACCGTTTTAGTGAACACCAGCCCTTCATATGGCAGTCCTTGAAAGAACTTCATTTTCTCATGATGCGTTCTAGCGTGCTGCCCCAAAATTTTGTGTCCTCCATAGTGGAGATATTGTTTCCACATATATATTGACTCATGCCAGGAATGCCCTCCTATTATTGGCTGTAACACACGTACGTTAGGGCATGCCACACGGCAAAACAAGGAGAATAAGTCTTATAGTTGCCTTATTTTCTAGAATTTACAACCAAATGGGATTCCCTGGATCATAGAGCATGTGCACAATACAACGTTTCTCCTTACCAGGCGGACTAATGTTTATACTCACCATAATCTCTCGGATTTCCTTACAAAGGAGTGCCAATGGGTTAAGAAACTAGTTTGAAAAAGCAGGGGCAAATGATGTTCCTTGACTTTCAGGGGCAAAAAGTCGTACATGGGGGCCAAATTTGAGGGTCCTCCGGGCCTCCTGCGCAAGCCGGAAGTATTTGCTAGCTTCCCACGCTCGTCACGAGCATTTTGAGTACTCGTGGGTCCAGAACACACTCCAAATGACAAAGTTATGACCGTTTTGGTGAACACCGATACTTCATATGGCAGTCCTTGAAAGAACTTCACTTTCTCGTGACGCGTACAGGCACGCTGCCCAAAAGTTTTGTATCCTCTATAGTGGAGATATTGTTTCCGCATATATATTGACCGATGTCAGGAATGCCCTCCTATTATTAGCTATCACACACGTACGTTACGACTTGGCACACGGCAAAAACAAGGAGAATAAGGCTTATAGTCGCCTTGCTTTTCTTGAATTTACATCGAAATGGGATTCCTAGGATCATAGAGCATGTGCAGAATGCAACATTTGTCGTTACCAGACGTACTAATGTTTATACTCACCATAATCTCTCGGATTTCCTTCCAAAGGAGTGCCAATGGATTTTGAAACTTGTCTAAAAAGCAACGGCAAATGATGTTCTTTGACTTTCAGGGTCAAAAATTCCTGCTTAGGGGCTGAATTTGAGGGTCCTCCGGGCCTTTTGCGCAAGCCAATAGTATTTTCTAGATTCCCACACTCGTCGCGAGCATTTAGAATAATATTGGGTCCAAAACGCACACCGAATGAAAATGTTATGACTGTTTTAGTGAACATCGGTCCTTCATATGGTAGTGCTTGAAAGAATATAAGTTTCTCGTGATGCATTGTGGCGCGCCGCCCCAAAATTATGTGTCCTCCATATTGGAGATATTGTTTCCACATATATACTGACCGATGCCAGGAATGCCCTCCAATTATGTGTTGTCACACACGTACGTTACGGCATGCCACACGGCAAAAACAAGGAGAATAAGGCTTATTCTCGCCTTATTTTCCTTAATTTAAAACCAAATGGGATTCCCCGGATCATAGAGCATGTGCAGAATGCCACGTTTGTCCTTACAAGGCGGACTAATGTTTATACTCACCATAATCTCTCGGATTTCCTTCCAAAGGAGTGCCAATGGGTTCAGAAACTTGTTTGAAAAGCAGCGGCAAATGATGTTCTTTCACTTTCAAGGGAAAAATTCCTACTTAGGGACCAAATTTGAGGGTCCTCTGGGACTCCTACGTAAGCAGGAAGTATTTTTCTAGATTCCCACACTCGTCGCGAGCATTTTAATTACTTGTGCGTCCGAAACAGACTCCGAATGACAAAGTTATCACCATTTTAGTGAACAGCAGTCCTTCATATGGCAGTGCTTGAAAGAACTTCATTTTCTTGAGACGCGTTCTAGCGCGCTGCTCCAAAATTGTGTGTCTTCTATAGTGGACATATTGTTTCCACATATATATCGACCGATGTCAGGAATGCCCTCCTATTATTGGCTGTCACACAGGTACATTACAGCATGCCAGATGACAAAAAAGGAGAATAAGGCTTATAGTCGCCTTATTTTCTTGAATTTACAACCAAATGGGATTCCCCGGATCATAGAGCATGTGCAGAATGCAAGGTATGTCTTTACCAGGCGGACTAATGTTTATACTCACCATAATCTCTTGGATTTCCTTCCAAAGGAGTGCCAACGGGTTCAGAAACTAGTTTGAAAAGCAACGGCAAATGATGTTCTTTGACTTTCAGGGTTAAAAATCCCTACTTAGGGGATGAATTTGAGGGTCCTCCAGGCCTTCTTCGCAAGTCGGAAGTATTTTCTAGATTCCCACGCTCGCTGCGAGCATTTCAAATACTATTGGGTACGAAATGGAATCTGAATGACAAAGCTATGACCGTTTTAGTGAACACCGGTCCTTCATATGGCAGTCCTTGAAAGAACTTCATTTTCTCATGACGCGTTCTAGTGCGCTACCCCAAAATTTTGTGTCCTACATAGTGGAGATATTGTTTCCACATATATATTGACTCATGCCAGGAATGCCCTCCTATTATTGGCTATCACACGCGTACGTTACGGCATGCCACATGGCAAATACAAGGAGAATAAGTCTTATAGTTGCCTTATTTTCTAGAATTTACAACCAAATGGGATTCCCCAAATCATAGAGCATGTGCAGAATGCAACGTTTCTCCCTACCAGGCAGACTAATGTTTATACTCACCATAATCTCTCGGATTTTCTTGCAAAGGAGTGCTAATGGGTTAAGAAACTAGTTTGAAAAAGCAGGAGCAAATGATGTTCCTTGACTTTTAGGGGCAAAAAGTCCTACATGGAGGCCAAATTTGAGGGTCCTCTGGGCCTCCTGCACAAGCTGGAAATATTTGCTAGCTTCCCACGCTCGTGGCGAGCGTTTTGAGTACTTGTGGGTCTAGAACAGACTCCGAATGACAAATTTATGACCATTTTGGTGAACACCGATACTTCATATGGCAGTCCTTGAAAGAACTTCACTTTCTCGTGATGCGTATCGGCGCGCTGCCCAAAAAATTTGTATCCTCCATATTGGAGATATTGTTTCCGCATATATATTGACCGATGTCAAGAATGCCCTCCTATTATTAGCTGTCACATACGTGCGTTACGGCTTGCCACACGGCAAAAACAAGGAGAATAAGGCTTATAGTCGCCTTGCTTTTCCTGAATTTACAACGAAATGGGATTCCGAGGATCATAGTGCATGTGCAGAATGCAACATTTGTCGTTACCAGACGGACTAATGTTTATACTCACCATAATCTCGCGGATTTCCTTCCAAAGGAGTGCCAATGGTTTTAGAAACTTGTCTAAAAAGCAACGACAAATGATGTTCTTTGACTTTCAGGGTCAAAAATTCCTGCTTAGGTGCCGAATTTGAGGGTCCTCCGGGCCTTTTGCGCAAACCGAAAGTATTGGTTGTCACACACGTACGTTTTGGCATGCCACACGGCAACAACAAGGAGAATAAGGCTTATTCTCGCCTTATTTTCCCTTAATTTACAACCAAATGGGATTCCCCGGATCATAGAGCATGTGCAGAATGCAACGTTTTCCCACACCAGGAAGACTAATGTTATACTCACCATAATCACTCAGTTTTCCTTCCAAAGGAGTGCCAATGGGTTCAGAAACTTGTTTGAAAATCAGTTGCAAATGATGTTCTTTGACTTTAAAGGGCAAAAAGTCCTACTTAGGGGCCGAATTTGAGTGTCCTCCTGGACTCCTACGTAAGCCGAAAGTATTTTTCTAGATTCCCACACTCGTCGCGAGCATTTTGATTACTTGTGTGTCCGAAACAGACTCCGAATGACAAAGTTATCAACATTTTAGTGAACACCGGTCCTTCATATGGCAGTGCTTGACAGAAATTTATTTTATTGAGACGCGTTCTGGCACGCCGCCGCAAAATTGTGTGTCTTCCATAGTGGATATATTGTTTCCACATATATCGATCGATGCTAGGAATGCCCTCCTTTTATTGGCTATCACACAGGTACATTAGGACGTGCCACATGACAAAAAGAGGAGAGCAAGTCTTATAGTCGCCTTATTTTCTTGAATTTACAACCAAATGGGATTCCCCGGATCATAGAGCATGTGCAGAATGCAATGTCTGTCCTTACCCGGCAGACTAATGTTTATACTCACCATAATCTCTCGGATTTCCTTCCAAAGGAGTGCCAATGGGTTTAGAAACTAGTTTGAAAAAGCAACGACAAATGATGTTCTTTGACTTTCAGGGTCAAAAATTCCTACTTAGGGGCCAAATTTGAGGGTCCTATGGGCCTTCTCCGCAAGCTGGAAGTATTTTCTAGATTCCCACGCTCGTTGCGAGCATTTCAAATACTATTGGGTCCGAAATGGACCCGAATGACAAAGCTATGACCATTTTAGTGAACACCGGTTCTTCATATGCCAGTCCTTGAAAGAACTTCATTTTCTCATGACATGTTCTAGCGCGCTACCCCAAAATTTTGAGTCCTCCATAGTGGAGATATTGTTTTCACTTATATATTGACTCATGCCAGGAATGCCCTCCTATTATTGGTTGTCACACACTACGTTACGGCATGCCACACGGCAAAAACAAGGAGAATAAGTCTTATAGTTGCCTTATTTTCTAGAATTGACAACCAAATGGGATTCCCCAGATCATAGAGCATGTGCAGAATTCAACGTTTCTCCTTACCAGGCGGACTAATCTTTATAGTCACCATAATCTCTTGGATTTCCTTCCAAAGGAGTGCCAACGGGTTAAGAAACTAGTTTGAAAAAGCAGGGGCAAATGATGTTCTTTGTCTTTCAGGGGCAAAAATTCCTACACGGGGGCCAAATTTGAGGGTCCTCCGGGCCTCCTGCGCAAGCTGAAAGTATTTTCTAGCTTCCCACGCTCATCGCGAGCATTTTGAGTACTTGTGGGTCCAGAACAGACTCTGAATGACAAAGTTATGACCGTTTTGGTAAACACTGATCCTTCATATGGCAGTCCTTGAAAGAACTTCACTTTCTCGTGACGCGTACAGCCGTGCCGCCCAAAACTTTTGTGTCCTCGATAGTGGAGCTATTGTTTCCGCATATATATTGACCGATGTCAGGAATGCCCTCCTATTATTAGCTGTCAGACACGTACATTACGAATTGCCACACGGAAAAAACAAGGAGAATAAGGCTTATAGTCGCCTTGCTTGTCTTGAATTTATAATGAAATGGGATTCCCATGATCATAGAGCATGTGTAGAATGCAACATTTCTCCTTACCAGACGGACTAATGTTTTAATCACAATAATCTCTCGGATTTCCTTCCAAAGGAGTGCCAATGGGTTTAGAAACTTGTCTAAAAAGCAACGGCAGATGGTGTTCTTTGACTTTCATGGTCAAAACTTCCTGCTTAGGAGTCGAATTTGAGGGTCCTCCGGGCCTTTTGAGCGAGCATTTCGAATACTATTGAGTCCGTAAGGCACTCTAGATGACAAAGTTATGACCATTTTAGTGAACACCGGTCCTTCATATGGTAGTTCTTGAAAGAACATCATTTTCTCGTGATGCTTTTTGGCATGCCGTGACAAAATTATGTGTCCTCCATAATGGAGATATTGTTTCCACATATATACTAACCGATGCCAGGAATGCCCTCCAATTATTGGCTGTCACACACGTACGTTACCGCATACCACACGGCCAAAACAAGCAGAATAAGGCTTATTATCGCCTTATTTTTCCTTAATTTACAAACTAATGGGATTCCCCAGATCATAGAGCATGTGCAAAATGCAACGTTTGTCCTTACCGATGTTTATACTCACCATAATCTCTCGGATTTCCTTCCAAAGGAGTGCCAATGGGTTCAGAAACTTGTTTGAAAAGCAACGGTAAATGATGTTCTTTGAGTTTCAGGGGCAAAAGTCCTACTTAGGGGCTGAATTTGAGGGTCCTCCAGGACTCCTGCGTAAGCCAGAATTATTTTCTAGATTCCCACGCTCCTCGCGAGCATTTTATTACTTGTGGGTCCGAAACAGGCTCCGAATGACAAAGTTATCACCATTTTAGTGAACATCAATCCTTGATATGAATGTTGGGGATATTACTATTGGAGGTAAACCGGCCTTATGTAGCCGGGTTGACTCTTTGAAGATTAGAAGCCCATGAAGATGTAAAGATGCTGGCGATTTACGCAGGGCCCAAAGGCAACTTACAGTATGTAAATGTAAACCGTCCTAGTCATGCAACTTGTATAGTAAGATAGAAAGAGAGAGGCCGAACCGGATACATTTATAAACCGGCTTCGGGACACTGTATCCCGGCGGGCGTCAACCTATGTATATAAAGGAACGACCCGGCCGCGGTTTAGAGACAGACAACAACAACTCGAGAGCCAGACAAAGCGGATTCGCTCCCTGGCCTTCGAAACCCTAGCAATACCAATCACAACTAGACGTAGGCTTTTACCTTCATCGAAGGGGCCGAACTAGTATAAACTCCCGTGTCCTCTTGTCCGGTTTAACCCCTTTAAGCTAACCCGTCGCGATGGCTCCACGACTAAGTCCTTTCACGAGGACATCTGCCGTGACAAACCCACGACAGTTGGCACCCACCGTGGGGCTATTGCACAATGGTTTTGAGTTCTTGAAGGGCAGCTTCGATGGACTCAAGGGATACGTTGTTGTGGGACGGATGACAAAGAGTCGCCGCGGCAAGCTCTACATCGACAATGCAGGATGGGGTCCCGAGGTCGATTCAATCGAATATGGGTATCAGGTCCCCTTTGGTCGGATTCACGTCTTCATCGGCAAGATCGGTGAACCGGCCCCCGAGCCCGACATATGCACCGACATCATCGAAACGGCTCGACGTGCAAGTTCTTCGCCAGTTCAGCCCAAGGCCAGGCTTGTTTTCGTAGGTGTCATCCATGGATCAGGGTACGAGGACGGACCGGTGTCCGATGGAGAAACCGTAGTCTGCTCTGATGACGAGTCTTCTAGAGAAACCGAATCGCTTTACCAGTTGCAGGACGGCCGGATTAAGGGAGGATCCGAGGGAAACAGTATTCCGGATTCCCCCAGTCTGCCAAACTGGGCTGCCATCTTCATGGCCGGCACACAATCGGTGCCTCATTCATCTACCGCCGCAGCAACGCTCTCCAGTTCAACAACAGCCACACCAGCGGGGGCAGGAAGCTCAGCACCACCTCCGGCCCAAGTCTTGTCTGATTTGTTCGACGCTCTGGCAACATTGATGTCCGCGGAGGTAGACACAGCAGCCAGGGATTAGCACGATGCGGAGATTGCAAAGGTGAAAGATCAGATAGCCCAGGCCAAAGCGGACCTGGCAGCAGAGAACGCCAGGATGGCTACGGAGCAGGCCGAGTTTGAAGCACAGGCTTACCGGATTAGACTGGATCAAAACGCTTCAGAGGAAGTCATGAGAAGAAGGTACCGGTCACGTCTCCCGTCGATTTATGAGCCGCAGAATCTTTTCAACACGCCAGGTGTAGGAGCTCGTAACCAACCCACACCAAACCGGGCGGGCGCGCCGGGAGCAGGAGCGCCGGTTCAGCCGCGCACGACGGACCTGCCTCGCCAGAACAACATTGTACCATCAACACCGCCCGGGCATTATTCCAACCCGTTGGACAACATTGTGGCCGCCGCGTCACGCCTGGCGGCCCTCCCAACAGATGGTGAGTCACCAGTTGCAGTGGAAGCATGTCGGGCCAGGGATCTCCTTCAGACAGCACTAAATCAACAGCAAGCATATTCACACAGCCGTGAGAGGATTCACTCCACTCCCCGCCCAAGCCGGAGTTATAGCAGACACGTGGAAGACGAACCGGCCATCTCCAGTAGTGCACGCCGCCGAAATTCGCCACGAGGGAACAACCCGGCTGGGGGAGGTGCTAATGCGCAAGATGTTGTGGACCATGGCCGCGCACGTCGAGAGGCCGAGTTGACAGATCGACACGAGGCACGACAGCATACTCCGGTTCACCCCACTGCCTCCGTGGAGCCAGGGGCGATGTTCAGTTCCTTAGTGGCACCGTGTTTATCTCCTGCTTTGCGTAATGTGCGACTACCCAAGGATTTCAAGGGACCTCGTAAGGTACCAAATTATACCGCTGATTTGCAACCAGAGGCGTGGGTGGAGAGCTATGACATGGCAATGGAGATGTTAGATGTGGACGAGGCGGTGTGTGCTAAATATTTCACCATGATGTTGGAAGGAACAACTCGCACTTGGCTGAAGAGCTTGCCGACCAACTCTATTGGATCATGGGCCGAACTGAAGCACTGGTTTATCCAGAACTTCAAGGATACGTGTAAGCAGCCGATGTCAATTGTAGATCTGGCCGCTTGTGTCCAAGAGGAAGGGGAGTCCACGACCCATTGGGTCAAACGGGTCTCGGCGATTTTGCACTCGTCAGATCGTATCAACGCAGACACCGCAGTGTTAACGTTAGAGGGTAATTGCCATTTCAAACCATTGAAATAGAAGTTGGGAAGGCTCAAACGTCACTGCAACGACATCTCAACACTCATGGCCGCTTTGGTTAAATACGCCGATTCAGATAATACCAAGGATCCGGATTCAGAGGAGGACAAACCAGAGAAGGGTAAGAAGACCGGCAATGCCAAAGGCCAACAACACAATCCGGCAGGCCATGGAAACGCTGGTAAGCGCAAGGCCGACAGTGGTTTGGACTTTGTCGCAAATACCAACGCGCAGGAGAATGGCCAGCGCCGTAAAGGCAAGCAGCCCCAGAGGGGTGGAGGTACAGGCAACAATTTGGAGCATTTGTTAAATCAGCCCTGTCCAAAGCATGGATCGAAGGAGAAACAGGCATCACATCTCTGGAAAGATTGTTATATCATGTGGGATTTTAGGAATTCCAATATGTTCCAATATGACAACGGCCCGCCCGGCGGTTCAGGAGGAGGTTTCCACGGGCTGGGTTACGGAGGCAGTGGTTCCGGTTCAGGGTTTCCAGGCAATCAAACCGGACACATCAATCAAGGACACCAAGGCAACCAGGGAGGTTACAACCATCAGGGGAGTCAGCAGCAGCAAAAGTCGGGTTATCAGAGCAATCCCAAACAGCTGAACAGCGAGCAATATCATGTCTTCACTACTAATTTGTGCAAACGTGATCAGAAGCTTCACAAAAGGGTAGTCAACTCTGTTGAGTCGGCAGTACCTCAGTATTTACGCTGGTCGGAGCGACCTATTTTGTGGAGCAGAGAGGATCACCCTCCCCGGGTTGATAATCCAGGTCATTTGGCCTTGGTGGTAGCCCCTCAAGTTGGGGGATACAAGTTCACTAAAGTGATCATGGATGGGGGAAGTAGTATCAGTATTTTTTATTATGATACATTCCATCGTATGGGGTTCACAGATAAGGATCTTAAACCGTCGAATACGGTATTTCATGGTGTGGTGCCTGGTAAGTCTGCATATCCTGTTGGTAAGATAGCTTTGGAGGTAGCTTTTGGAGATGACTACAATTCAAGGTCAGAAACAGTGACATTTGAGGTGGTGAAGATCAAAAGTCCGTACCACGCCTTGTTTAGGCGGCCGGTTTATGCTAAGTTTATGGCAAGGCCATGTTATGTTTACCTGCAGCTTAAAATGCCATGTCATAAGGGGACTATCACAGTACATGGAAGTAGAAAGATTGCTTTGGAGTGTGAAGAAGGCGATGCGGCTTATGCTGAGTCGGTTTGTGCCACGGAGGAGTTAAAATTCTATAAGGAGCAAGTTGATCCGGCAGACATGACCTCCTTGAAAAAGCAAAACACGGAACATGATCCAACATTGAAGTTCAAATCAGCTATAGACACCAAGATGGTTGACTTTGTCCCTCACGATTCATCCAAACAGTTCAGCATCAGCGCTAACCTGGATCCCAAATAGGAAAGCGCGCTCATCGAGTTCATCCGTGAGAATCGGGACATCTTTGCATGGAAACCTTCTGACATGCCAGGTGTACCGGGAGAACTCACTGAGCACACACTCAACATTGATCCGAAATTCAAACCGGTCTGATAGTTCCTCCGCCGCTTCAACGAGGAAAGGCGCAGGGGTATAGGTGAAGAGGTCGCCCGTTTGTTGGCCGCTGGGTTTATTGTTGAAGTTTTTCATCCAGAGTGGTTAGCCAATCCGGTGTTGGTTCTTAAAAAAAACGGCACTTGGCGCATGTGTGTGGACTACACAGATTTAAAACAAGGCTTGCCCTGCAGACCCTTTTGCTCTCCCTCGCATTGATCAGATAATTGATGCTACGGCGGGTTGTGACCGTTTGTGTTTTTTGGATGCTTACTCTGGTTATCATCAGATCAAAATGGCAGTTAAGGACCAGGAGAAGACAACCTTTATAACTCCCTTTGGAGCCTTCTGCTATGTTTACATGCCCTTTGGACTCAAGAGTGCCCAAGCAACTTACCAGAGATGTGTTCAAAATTGCCTTCATAAGCAAATTGGGCGCAATGTTCATGCGTATGTAGATGATATTGTGGTCAAATCCAAAAAGGAGGAGACTTTGATAGATGATCTACGAGAAACTTTTGACAATCTCCGGGTCTACAAGATGATGCTCAATCCGGAGAAGTGTGTTTTCGGTGTCCCGGCAGGCAAACTCTTAGGCTTTCTGGTTTCAAACAGAGGCATTGAGGCTAATCCGGAAAAGATTGCAGCGATTACGTCCTTGGCTAAACCGGCGTGTATTAATGATGTGCAACGTCTGGCCGGCTGGATTACAGCCTTGAGCCGGTTTATCAGCCGCCCTGGAGAGAAGGCCATCCCCTTATATCAGATGCTCAAGAAAACGGATAACTTTGTCTGGAGTGAAGCAGCTGATAAGGCGTTTGAAGATCTGAAGAAACAGCTCGTGGAACCGCCCGCGATGGCAGCACCGATTGATAAGAGCCATTATTATTATATGTGGCTGCTAATGCCCGGGCTGTCAGTGTAGCCATTGTGGTAGAGCGCAAGGAGCCTGGCAAAGAGTATCCGATTCAACGGCCGGTTTATTATATCAGTGAGGTGCTCATTGAGTCAAAACAAAGGTATCCGCATTGGCAGAAACTGGTGTATGGGGTGTTTATGGCAAGCCGAAAGCTCAAACACTATTTTCAGGGCCATCCTATCACAGTAGTCGGTTCAGCTCCTCTGGGCGACATCATTCAAAACAGAGAGGCAACTGGCCGGATTGCCAAGTGGACCATTGAGCTTGGACCCCACGGGCTCAAATATATACCCCGCACGGCGATCAAGTCCCAGGCACTCGTAGATTTCATCAACGATTGGACGGAGTTACAGGCACCTGAGGAGAAACTAGATAATACATATTGGACTATTCATTTTGATGGGTCCAGACAGCTAGAGGGTTCGGGGGCTAGAGTCGTATTAACCTCCCCACGAGGTGATATGTTTTGTTATGTCCTCCATTTAATGTTCCCTTGTACTAACAATGCAGCTAAATATGAGGCTTTACTCCACGGTCTTCGGATGGCTAAAGAGATGAATTTGAGCCGGGTTAAGTGCTTCGGCGATTCAGATCTAGTGGCTCAGCAAGTGTCTGGCACTTGGGATTCTAAGGACCCACTCATGGCTGCATATCGGCGAGAGGTGGACGCAGTGGCTGGTCACTTTAAAGGTTATCAGGTGGACCATATAGACCGGCAGAAGAATGAAGCGGCAGATGCTTTAAGTCGTCTTAGTTCCCAACGTAAACCGGTTCCGCCCAATGTCTTTCTTGATATATTGCACAATCCGTCAGTCAAAATACCAACCGAAGAAGATTTGGATGTTCCTGATCCGGAGGCTCAGTTGGTGGCAGCTCTGCATGCCATACTGGATTGGACGATCCAGTATCTGGATTACATGAACCGGGGCGAGTTACCAGCTGAGGAAACGTTGGCTCGACAGATAATCCGGCGTTCCAAGTCCATGACCATACTCAACGGGGAGTTACATCGTTACAGTGTTTCAGGAGCGATTCAACGATGCGTTTCTCCTCAAGAAGGTTGTGAGATTTTGCGAGAAATTCATGAAGGGGATTGCGGTCACCATGCCGGTTCAAAGTCGTTGGTTGCTAAAGCTTTTCGCCATGGTTTTTACTGGTTAACGGCACATGCTGATGCGGAGGATTTAGTCAAAAGATGTGATGGATGTCAAAAGTTTTCCCACCGTGCGCATGTTTCGGCTCAAGAGTTGCGGATGATTCCAATTACGTGGCCGTTTGCCACTTGGGGGCTGGATATGGTTGGACCCTTCAAGGGCTCCAAAGACAAGAAGACCCATCTGTTAGTAGCAGTTGATAAATTCACTAAATGGGTAGAGGCAGAGCCAGTCAGCAAGTGTGATGCAGCCACGGCGGTTCAGTTCATCAAAAAGGTGATATTCCGGTTTGGCTTTCCACATAGCATTATAACAGATAATGGCACTAACTTGTCAAAAGGAGAGATGCAAGAATTCTGTCAACGTGAGCACAGCCGGCTTGATCTAGCATCAGTGGCTCAACCCCAATCTAATGGTCAAGCGGAAAGGGCAAATCAAGAAATTCTGCGGGGTATCAAACCAAGGCTTATGGTTCCCTTAAAGCGGACGCCGGGTTGTTGGGTCGAGGAGCTACCTTCTGTGTTATGGAGCATCAACACCACACCAAATAGGTCTACGAGTTACACGCCTTTCTTCATGGTTTATGGAGCAGAGGCGGTTCTTCCTAGTGACATCCATCACGATTCTCCCTGTGTGGCAGCTTATGTTGAAGCTGATAATGAGAAGGCACGTCAGGATTCTCTGGACCTGTTGGATGAAGAGCGGGATCTTGCAGCAGTGCGTTCGGCGATTTATCAACAAGATCTTCGACGTTATCACAGCCGCCGGGTTAAAACCAGAACCTTTCAAGAAGGTGATTTGGTGCTCTGGCTCATCCAGGATCAGACTGATATGCACAAGTTATCCCCCCCTTGGGAAGGACCCTTTGTGGTCAGCAAAAATCTGCACAACGGATCCTACTACCTCATTGATGTTCGAGAGCATGAAGACTCACGTCAATCGGAGGAGGAGACAAAGCGGCCATGGAACATAGGTCTCCTTCGGCCTTACTATACTTGAAGCCATAGGCTTTTTCACGTGTACATATTTATGACAGTGTATATACCATATAATAAACCGGAGCCTCCGTTATAAGCGGGGTATCTGTTCTTTCTTATATTATATGTGTGCTTTTACAAGTTAATGGTCAAAGCAGAGTCTTTGTTAAACCGGATTTAGCAGCTGCATAAAGATAAAGAAAATCACTAGGGGTCTTGGTCATGTTTGAACCACAGCTACACCTCTTGATAGGCATTTCAGCCACACAAGGAAAAATTTGTGGAGCCAAAGAGAGTATTGTACACCGTACAAACTCAAACATAGGCACACGCTGAGCATCGCTCACAAAGTTACTTGGGGGCTCTTTTTGCAAAGCAACAAAGAGTTTGAAAGGACCCTCGTAATTGGCTATCAAGCCACAGCTTGGAAGCCTGGTGTATTCACCTAAAACCCCAGGTTAACCTGCCTTCATCAAGTAAGCCACTCCTATCCAGGTAATCCTAGCATGACCCATCGAATGTTTGACAAGTCAATCTTTTACAGACCCTGAACTTGTCATAGTTAAAACGGTGATTGGTTAATTGGAGGCCCATCTTAAAAGGCTTTGTTAAATGGTTTAACTCAGAGGCCTGGCAGCCCATGAAAAGCCTCGATTTGGAGCCTGGCAGCTCGTAAAAAGCCTCGCATATTTTCCTATTTGAATTTTGTTTGTTGACAATCATAAGTATTTTTTGATAAACCGGTAGCCTTGACCTAGCTTGCTTTCCAACCACCAGTTCTTGGCTCATGATCAATTATAAACCGGTGGTCATTGACCTGGTCTAGTTTGACTAAATCACCAGTGTTATGAAGAAAATCCGGTAGGTATACCGGTCCGGTTTAATAGATAGACCAGCATTATGAAGATGAAATTATCAAACGTATCGGGTTGGTGTTAAACACCTTTGCTGTATACACGTTTGCTCACTCAATGAGGTATGTTCTGTACATTATTTTTTGTACAAACACTTGATTATTCGGCTCAAGTACTATATACTTCTTGGATATTATGACATGTTTAGCGGTAAACCGCTAGACACTTTTAAGTTTTTTGTATCCAGGAAGGCAAATCATCATAGACTATGCATAAAATATATCCTGAAGGGCGGCACAAATTGTCACAAAGGGTTATGAAACATGCTCGATGGCATGGCAGATAAACAAAGTTTCAGCTATCCTATTACATGAAGCTTCAAAGCGGCTCAAATAGTGCCATTGTTTTTCACAGTAGCCATGTAAACCGGCGACCGGATCAGGACTCTTCATCACGACGGTTTGATGGTTGCGGATTAGTTGGTGTAGGTACTTCTTCATCCCTCCCCAGCCGCTGGAAATCAGCCGTTGACGAATCCATTCCGGTTAAAGCTTCGAACACTGCTTCCTCATGGATAAGATCAGAAGGGTTAATATCAGGGGCATAAGTGTGCTTACAAATCGGAGGCACAAGTTCTTCGACTTCATGGATCTCGGCCGGCTGTCTTCTCCCTTCTGCATCATAAAACGGTTGAAAATGGGACAAATCGGTGTCCTCAGCCAATTTGCTGGCCGCTGGCGGCATCTGTTTGGTCAACCGCCGAAGATCATCATTGTCAAAGTTTGAACCGTCTTCTTTAACGCCTGGATACCCTTTAATGATATCCTCCGCTTCAAGATCTGGAATCCAGGCCTTGGCTCGAATAAGGGCAGTTAATACTCCGGCTCTTGCAGCGTCTCTTTTCAACTCGGCAATACGCGTCGGTAACATGCCCAGCTTCTCAAGGATTTCCTTAATCAACGTTGGCGCCGGTTTGTTATAAGCTGCTGTACTAATGGCTCGCTGAGATCCAGAGTATAGCTGCTCAACCAATGTATATGCTGCTTTGAGCTTCATCCGCATATCTGCACCAAGATGAGTAATTCGAGTTCCTGCCAAAGATTTTATCAACATTTTGGTCAGTTTTAAGATTCATTGACTAATGCAACATACATAAGCAGATACTTACCAAAGATAGCAGAGATCATTGCGTTGATTTGGCGCTTCAAACCGGCTAGTTCTTCGACCACTGGCTTGAGGGCTTCCTGGGCATCTACAGCTCTTTTGGTCAAACCGGCTTTTTCGGTTTCCCATGCAGCACGATCTTGATTGAAGGATTCTTTCAATTTTTCCATTCCGGCCAGGGCCTGGGTCAGCTCCTCTTTGGCTTTTGCAACTTCGGCCTGTTGAGACTTCACATTTTCTTGCAAGTCAAAGTTTTGGGTATCTTTGCTTCTCAGTTCAGCCTGCAACATTGAAGGTATATTCAACAAAACAACATATTTATGCACTAAGTATAAAGAATATAACAAGTTATCCACTTCATACTTGGGGGCTAATGCCTATTTGCTCTCAAATACTACCCTCTATACAAGTCTCCAGAACAATGCAAGCATTATCCTTGACACTTGGGGGCTAATGTATGTTTGTTCTAAACCGGCGGTGTGGATTAAAAACCGGATTAACTTGCCAAGTTAAACCGGCCTTTGGGGGCTATGCTGCAGAACGTTATCTAATTTTTCAAACATGAGTCTTATCTATGATTGAGGACACGCCTTGGCACGGATTAATGATGGGATATTTAAAGTGTTACAAAGACCCGGTTTATGATTGACAATCATAAAACGGCTCTTGGGGGCTACTTGGAATAGTATTTCAGCTATAAATCAATCTGCAAGGGAGAAGAATTTACCTCATATCGTTCTTTCATCAAATTCACCAAACCGGCTTCATAATCCCAGTTTGAGTGCAGACGGTTCAAGAAGCCGGAATGAAGCTCATCAGCGTTAAGATGAGCATAGTTTGATAAGTCGTTGCTCCATTTACCTTTATCCCTGGCAATTTGCTCTTCTTTGGCACTATGCTGAGCCAAAATGATGGGATGACCAGGAGAGCTGTGGCCTGCTCCAGTAATAATAACGTCATCACCTTGGCCTTCAGGAATTTTGGTGGATGATGACGGAATTTCAGTGTCTTTTATTGGATTAGCCCGGTTTGGTTCTGCCGGTTCAGTATTAGGGGCGGCAGGCTCAGCATCTGTTGGTTTGTCAGTATGTTGGCTGTCAAGGGGCGGATTACCAAAAGTTTTTTCAGGATGGAGGTCTTCGGTTCACCAGTTTGTTTCAGTTCACCTCTTGGTGCTTCTTCTTTGGCAACAGGGTCTTCTGGTGGATTGGTGACCCGCGCTTTCTTGCTGGGTCTGGCTTTGGCCCTGCAAACAGAATAAAAAGGATTAATACACTGTTCAAAAGATATAGGGCGCATTGAAATGAAAGGTTTTTCGTAACTCACCCGGCCACAGTTTTCAAAGGGGGAGTTGAGTTGCTGTCGATTCACCAGAAGAGGAAGGAGGTGTCACCTGATAATTTGAATCGGACAGATTAAGAGGCTGTCTGAAATAACCTGCCTTGGGGTAAGAATGGTCAAAAGTAGGAGAGACCTTAGACCGGCGCTTCCGAACCTGACTATCAGGTAAACCGATAGAGGTGACCTGTTGGCCACTGTGCCGGGTTGTCCGGGGAGCTTCATGCTATTGAGTCTTCAAAATAAATGTTGGATCCAAGTGAGCAAGAGGATGAGAAAAGCTTACTTTCCGGATTGTTTGGCAAGTTTTTTGGGTTGGCATAGAGTCTGAACTGGAGGAAAGGGTAATTACCTCTACGTCCTTAGCCTGGCTAGCTTCTGCCTCCTCCTGAGGAAGATCATTGTTAACAAGATGCATAAAAAGAGAGCCAAGTGAGTCAAGTTCTACCTCAACTTCTGGGTCATCAGTATCATCATCAAGTTCCATAGTGATCCGGTCAGCTATTTTCCGCTTTGATGTCCGTTTTACGGCATTGGTCTTCGGGCGGGTTGGTCTGACCACTTTATCTCTAGTTGGCTTTGCCGCTTTCTCTATGGATTTTCGTTTCCAGAAAGGGTCATCACCCTATACATATAAAGAAGAAGGGTTACATCTTGTATAAGTCAAAGATATTAGAGATGAAGAGGAAGTGTAATGCTTACAGAAGGCGGTTTGTTCTTGGTGTAGAAGGGATTCAGACCGGTTTGACTACAGACCAGTTCCGATTCATTCAGAATTTTCTTCACCCCTTCAGTAACTTCTTCCTTAGATAACTGGATGTTGCAGTGACATTGAGGATCGTCAACTTCACCGGTATATTCACACATCAAACCGGGACGTCGGCTTAGCGGCAAGATACTCCGGGATATCCAATAGCGCACAAAATCCACACATGTTAAACCGTTTGCCATAAAGGCCCGGAGCTTGGCGATTTGAGGAGCGTATTTTGCCCTTTCTGAAGAGCTCAGGCGTTGTGTCATTGGGTGAGTATTGGATAATCTATGATCACGGAACCCGGGGAGGGGATTTTCATCCTCAGGTGAGGTGTCTCTGCAATAGAACCATGTTTGATTCCATTCCTTTGGGTGGCTATGATGTTTGGCATGAGGAAATTCTACTTCTTTCCGCTTTTGAATCGAGACACCACCAAGCTCTGTGTTTGGGCCATTCACAAACTCTGTGCGCCGGTTTAAGTGAAAGAAATCCCGGAACAGTTCTGCAGTTGGTTCTTCTTGTAAATAGACTTCACAAAAGACTTGGAAATTGCATAAGTTGGAGACTGAGTTGGGACCAATATCTTGTGGATGCAGTTGGAAGCTGGCAAGCACATCTCGATAAAATTTTGACCCTGGCGGTTTGAAACCACGGCTTATATGGTCAACAAAGATTACCACTTTGCCTTGTCTTGGGGTTGGAGGATTCTCAGTTCCTGGAGCTCGCCATTTGATCTCAGTTTTCTTAGGCAGAGAGCCGATGCTAACCATCTCATCCAGTTGAGCCTCAGTAACCCGGGAATGAGCCCAGTTGCAGGCAGTGAATTGTTTGGCCATTGCAAAGCGAACAGACTAAAAATGAAAAGCCGGTTTACAAATTATGCATGATTATACGCAAGAGACAAGGGAGTAAGAAACGTATTGATATAATAAATGGTACAACCCGAAGACTAGTATAATGAGAGAAAGGTATTGCTAGCGCAGGATTGATCAGACACTGTTAAACCGGAGCGTAATTATGAAGGTAACATGCTCTTTCGGTTTATCAGAGGGCTAATGGCATAGACTATTTATCCAATGTCAAATCGCTTATGTGGGTGCGAGGAGAAACATATCTCACAGTGATGTATAAAACTTTCGGATCTAGAGATAAGACAGAAAAGCAAAAATAATTGGATCTTGAAGGGGTGCAGAACTGAAGCAATTTTTGACAGACAGATCAGTTCTTTGCGCATAAAGATTTGTGATGACCATGGTAGGTAAGCTACGGTAAGAGATGCATCAAGCATGAAGTGTCAATCTATTAAAGGAAGAACAGGGAAGAATAGCACTGATGAACTTTGGAAGAACTGCGAGGAATATCGAAACCCTAGAACAGATCTATGGTGAAAAAAGCAGAGAACTTTCCGGAGCTAGTGAGGAAGCGGAAGGGCGCCGCAGTTCTCTGGTGCGTTCAGGGCGATGCAGCAGCCGAGGTCGGAGCAGAGACGACGGTCGACGGTGGCGGCGGACTTCCAGGGGCAGAGCGGCGTGAGGAAGACGATGCGAAGAGGCACGGGGGGAAACGGTGAAAATGACCCCTCAGTCCTATTTATAAGGCGAAGTGAAAAATGGCAAGTGCGGGAATCGAGGAGTCCAAAAAATGGATAAGTTAATAAAGTTGTCGCCTCGATAACTGGATATATATTAAATGAAGGAAATCTCTGATATCAACGGATGGATGACGTCAGGACGGTTTATCGTAATTTTGAAGTATGACGTCACGGCGGTTTACAAGATCAAAAATGAAGACAAGAGAGAAGATTTTTTCTAAAGTATGGAAGATTGACATGAACAAGTTCAAACCAATCTGGGGCCTAATGTTGGGGATATTACTACTGGAGGTAAACCGGCCTTATGTAGCCGGGTTGACTCTTTGAAGATTAGAAGCCCATGAAGATGTAAAGATGCTGGCGATTTACGCAGGGCCCAAAGGCAACTTACAGTATGTAAATGTAAACCGTCCTAGTCATGCAACTTGTATAGTAAGATAGAAAGAGAGAGGCCGAACCGGATACGTTTATAAACCAGCTTCGGGACTCTGTAGCCCGGCGGGCGTCAACCTATGTATATAAAGGAACGACCCGGCCGCGGTTTAGAGACAGACAACAACAACTCGAGAGCCAGACAAAGCGGATTCGCTCCCTGGCCTTCGAAACCCTAGCAATACCAATCACAACTAGATGTAGGCTTTTACCTTCATCGAAGGGGCCGAACTAGTATAAACTCCCGTGTCCCCTTGTCCGGTTTAACCCCTTTAAGCTAACCCGTCGCGATGGATCCACGACTAAGTCCTTTCACGTGGACATCTGCCGTGACAAACCCACAACAGCAGTGCTTGAAAGAACTTCATTTTCTTGAGACACGTTCTGGCGCGTTGCCCCAAAATTGTCTATCTTCCATAGTGGACATATTTATTCCACATATATATTGACCGATGCCAGGAATGCCTCCTATTATTGGCTGTCACACAGGTACATTACGGCGTGCCACACGGCCAAAAAAGGAGAATAAGGCTTATAGTCGCCTTATTTTCTTGAATGCAACGTTTGTCCTTACTAGGCAGACTAATGTTTATACTCACAATAATCTCTCGGATTTCCTTCCAAAGGAGTGCCAATGGGTTTAGAAACTAGTTTGAAACGCAACGACAAATGATGTTCTTTGACTTTCAGGGTCAAAAATTCCTACTTAGGGGCCAAATTTGAGGGTCCTCCGGGCCTTTTGCGCAAGCCGAAAGTATTTTCTTGATTCCCACGCTCATCGCGAGCATTTGAAATACTATTGGGTCCGAAAAGGACTCCAAATGACAAAGTTATGACCGTTTTAGTGAACACTGGTCCTTCATATGGTTTTCCTTGAGAAAACTTCATTTTCTCATGATGCGTTCTAGCGCGCTGCCCGAAAATTTTGTGTCCTCCATAGTGGAGATATTGTTTCCACATATATATTGACTCATGCCAGGAATGCCCTCCTATTATTGGTTGTCATACACGTACATTATGGCATGCCACACAGCAAAAACAAGGAGATTAAGTCTTATAGTCGCCTTATTTTCTTGAATTTACAACCAAATGGGATTTCTGGATCATAGATCATGTGCAGAATGCAAAGTTTGTCCATATAGGCGGACTAATGTTTATACTCACCGTAATCTCTTGGATTTCCTTTCAAAGTAGTGCTAATGGGTTCAGACACTTGTTTGAAAAGCAGCAGCAAATGATGTTCTTTGAATTTCAGGGGCAAAAATTCCTACTTAGGGGCTGAATTTGAGGGTCTTCCATTACTCCTGCGCAAGCCGGAAGTATTTTCTAGATTCCCAAGGTCGTCGCAAGCATTTTGATTACTTGTGGGTCCGAAACGGACTCAAAATGACAAAGTTTTGACTGTTTTGGTGAACACCCGCCCTTCATATGGCGGTACTTGAAAGAAGTTCATTCTCTCGTGACGCGTTCTAGCACGCCGCCCCAAAATCGAGTGTCCTGCATAGTGGAGAAATTGTTTCTGCATATATATATTCACCAATGTCAGGAATGCCCTCCTATTATTAGATGTCACACATGTACATTACAGCATGCCACACGGCGAAAACAAGGTGAATAAGGCTTATAGTCGCCTTGTTTTTCTTGAATTTACAATGAAATGGGATTCCCCGGATCATAGAGCATATGCAGAATGCAACATTTGTCCTTGCCAGGTGGACTAATGTTTATACTCAACAAAATCTCTCGGATTTCCTTGCAGAGGAGTGCCAGCGGGTTCAGAAACTTGTCTAAAAAGCAACGTCAAATGATATTCTTTGACTTTCAGGGCCAAAAATTCCTGCTTAGGGGCCGAATTTGAGGGTCCTCCGTGCCTCCTACACGAGCCAGAAATATTTGCTAGCTTCCCACGCTCGTCCCGAGCGTTTTGAGTACTTGTGGGTCCAGAACAGACTCCGAATGACAAAGTTATGACCGTTTTGGTGAACACCGATACTTCATATGGCAGTCCTTGAAAGAACTTCACTTTCTCGTGACGCATACCGGCGCGCTGCCCAAAAATTTTGTATCCTCCATAGTGGAGATATTGTTTCCTCATATATATTGACCGATGTCAAGAATGCCCTCCTATTATTAATTGTCACACACGTATGTTACGGCTTGCCACACAGCAAAAACAAGGAGAATAAGGCTTATAGTCGCCTTGCTTTTCCTGAATTTACAACGAAATGGGATTCCGAGGATCATAGCGCATGTGCAGAACGCAACATTTGTCGTTACCAGATGGACTAATGTTTATACTCACCATAATGTCGCGGATTTCCTTCCAAAGGAGTGCCAATGGTTTTAGAAACTTGTCTAAAAAGCAATGGCAAATGATGTTCTTTGACTTTCAGGGTCAAAGATTCCTGCTTAGGGGCCGAATTTGAGAGTCCTCTAGGCCTTTTGCGCAAACCGAAAGTATTTTCTAGATTCCCACGCTCGTCGCGAGCATTTCGAATACTATTGGGTCCAAAATGCACTCCGAATGACAAAGTTGTGACCGTTTTAGTGAACACCGGTCCTTCATATGGTAGTGCTTGAAAGAAGATCATTTTCTCGTGATGCGTTGTGGCGCGCCACCCCAAAAATATGTGTCCTCCATAGTGGAGATATTGTTTCCCCATATATACGGACCGATGCCAGGAATGCCCGCCAATTATTGGTTGTCACACACGTAGGTTACGGCATGCCACATGGCAAAAACAAGGAGAATAAGGCTTATTCTCGCCTTATTTTCTAGAATTTACAACCAAATGGGATTCCCCGGATCATACAGAATGTGCAGAATGCAACGTTTGTCCTCACTAGGTGGACTAATGTTTATACTCACCATAATTTCTCGGGTTTCCTTCCAAAGGAGTGCCAATGGGTTCAGAAACTTGTTTGAAAAGCAGCGGCAAATGGTGTTCTTTGACTTTAAAGGGCAAAAGGTCCTACTTAGGGGCCGAATTTGAGGGTCCTCCGGGACTCCTGCATAAGCCGGAAGTATTTTTCTAGATTCCCACACTCGTCGCGAGCATGTTGATTACTTGTGGGTCCGAAACAGACTCCGAATGACAAAGTTATCACCATTTTAGTGAACACCGGTCCTTCATATGGCAGTGCTTGAAAGAAATTTATTTTCTTCAGACGTGTTCTGGCACGCCGCCACAAAATTGTGTGTCTTCCATAGTGGATATATTGTTTCCACATATATATCGACCGATGCCAGGAATGCCCTCCTTTTATTGGCTATCACACAAGTACATTAGGACGTGCCACACGACAAAAAAAGGAAAACAAGGCTTATAGTCGCCTAATTTTCTTGAATTTACAACCAAATGGGATTCCCCGGATCATAGAGCATGTGCAGAATGCAACGTCTGTCCTTACCCGGCGGACTAATGTTTATACTCACCATAATCTCTCGGATTTCCTTCCAAAGGAGTGCCAATGGGTTCAGAAACTAGTTTGAAAAGCAACAGCAAATCATGTTCTTTGACATTCAGGGTCAAAAATTCCTACTTAGGGGCCAAATTTGAGGGTCCTCCGGGCCTTCTCCACAAGCTGGAAGTATTTTCTAGATTCCCACACTCGTCGCGAGCATTTCATATACTATTGGGTCTGAAATGGACTCCGAATGACAAAGCTATGACCGTTTTAGTGAACACCGGTTCTTCATATTCCAGTCCTTGAAAGAACTTCATTTTCTCATGACACGTTCTAGCGCGCTGCCCCAAAATTTTGTGTCCTCCATAGTGGAGATATTGTTTCCACTTATATATTGACTCATGCCAGGAATGCCCTCCTATTATTGGTTGTCACACACGTACGTTACGGCATGCCACATGGCAAAAACAAGGAGAATAAGCCTCATAGTTGCCTTATTTTCTAGAATTTACAACCAAATGGGATTCCCCGAATCATAGAGCATGTGCAGAATGCAACGTTTCTCCTTACCAGGCGGACTAATGTTTATACTCACCATAATCTCTTGGATTTCCTTCGAAATGAGTGCCAATGGTTTAAGAAACAAGTTTGAAAAAGCAGGGGCAAATGATGTTCTTTGACTTTCTGGGGTAAAAATTCCTACACAGGGGCCGAATTTGAGGGTCCTCCGGGCCTCCTGCGCAAGCCAAAAATATTTCTAGCTTCCCACGCTTGTCGCGAGCATTTTGAGTACTTGTGGGTCCAGAACAGACTCCGAATGATAAAGTTATGACCGTTTTGGTGAACATTCATCATTCATATGGCAGTACTTGAAAGAACTTCACTTTCTCGTGAAGCGTACAGCTGTGCCGCCCAAAACTTTTGTGTCCTCCATAGTGGAGCTATTGTTTCTGCATATATATTGACTGATGTCAGGAATGCCCTCCTATTATTAGCTATCAGACACATACATTACGGCGTGCCCCACGGAAAAAACAAGGAGAATAAGGCTTATAGTCGCCTTGCTTGTCTTGAATTTACAACGAAATGGGATTCCCAGGATCTAGAGCATGTGCAAATGCAACACTTCACCTTTCCAGACGGACTAATGTTTTAATCACCATAATCTCTCAGATTTCCTTCCAAGGGAGCGCCAATGGGTTTAGAAACTTGTCTAAAAAGCAACGGCACATGATGTTCTTTGACTTTCAGGGTCAAAACTTCCTGCTTAGGAGTCGAATTTGAGGGTCCTCCGGGCCTTTTGTGTGAGCATTTCGAATACTATTGGGTCCGTAATGCACTCCGGATGACAAAGTTATGACCGTTTTAGTGAACACCGGTCCTTCATATGGTAGTGCTTTAAAGAACATCATTTTTTCGTGGTGCGTTTTGGCACGCCGTAACAAAATTATGTGTCCTCCATAATGGAGATATTGTTTCCACATATATACTAACCGATGCCAGGAATGCCCTCCAATTATTGGCTGTCACACACGTACGTTACCGCATACCACACGGCAAAAACAAGGAGAATAAGGCTTATTATCGCCTTATTTTTCCTTAATTTACAAACTAATGGGATTCCCCGGATCATAGAGCATGTGCAGAATGCAAAGTTTGTCCTTACCAATGTTTATACTCACCATAATCTCTCGGATTTCCTTCCAAAGGAGTGCCAATGGGTTCAGAAACTTGTTTGAAAAGCAGCGGCAAATGATGTTCTTTGACTTTCAGGGGCAAAAAGTCCTACTTAGGGGCCGAATTTGAGGGTCCTCCGGGACTCCTACGTAAGCCGGAATTATTTTATAGATACCCACGCTCGTCGCGAGCATTTTATTACTTGTGGGTCCGAAACAGGCTCCGAATGACAAAGTTATCACCATTTTAGTGAACATCAGTCCTTGATATGGCAGTGCTTGAAAGAACTTCATTTTCTTGAGACATGTTCTGGCGCGCTGCCCCAAAATTTTCTACCTTCCATAGTGGACATATTTATTCCACATATATATTGACCGATGCCAGGAATGCCTCCTATTATTGGCTGTCACACAGGTACATTACGGCGTGCCACACGGCCAAAAAAGGAGAATAAGGCTTATAGTTGCCTTATTTTCTTGAATGCAACGTTCGTCCTTACCAGGCGGACTAATGTTTATACTCACCATAACCTCTCGGATTTCCTTCCAAAGGAGTGCCAATGGGTTTAGAAACTAGTTTGAAAAGCAATGACAAATGATGTTCTTTGACTTTCTGGGTCAAAAATTCCTACTTAGGGGCCGAATTTGAGGGTCCTCTGGGCCTTCTGCGCAAGCCGGAAGTATTTTCTTGATTCCCACGCTCGTCACGAGCATTTGAAATACTATTGGGTCCGAAAAGGACTCCGAATGACAAAGTTATGACCGTTTTGGTGAACACCGGTCCTTCATATGGTTGTCCTTGAGAAAACTTCATTTTCTCATGATGCGTTCTAGCGCGCTGCCCGAAAATTTTGTGTCCTCCATGGTGGAGATATCGTTTCCACATATATATTGACTCATGCCAGGAATGCCCTCCCATTATTGGTTGTCATACACGTACATTACAGCATGCCACACAGCAAAAACAAGGAGATTAAGTCTTATAGTCGCCTTATTTTCTTGAATTTACAACCAAATGGGATTTCTGGATCATTGAGCATGTGCAGAATGCAAAGTTTGTCCTTATAGGCGGACTAATGTTTATACTCACCGTAATCTCTTGGATTTCCTTCCAAAGTAGTGCCAATGGGTTCAGACACTTGTTTGAAAAGCACCGGCAAATGATGTTCTTCGAATTTCAGGGGCAAAACGTCCTGCTTAGGGGCCGAATTTGTGGGTCCTCCATTACTCCTGCGTAAGCCGGAAGTATTTTCTAGATTCCCACGGTCGTCGCAAGCATTTTGATTACTTGTGGGTCCGAAACGGACTCAAAATGACAAAGTTATGACTGTTTTGGTGAACACCCGCACTTCATATGGCAGTGCTTGAAAGAAGTTCATTTTCTCGTGACACGTTCTGGCACGCTGCCCCAAAATCGAGTGTCCTGCATAGTGGAGAAATTGTTTCTGCATATATATAGACCTATGTCAGGAATGCCCTCCTATTATTAGCTGTCACACACGTAAATTACGGCATGCCACACGGCAAGAACAAGGAGAATAAGGCTTATAGTCGCCTTGTTTTTCTTGACTTTACAATGAAATGGGATTCCCGGGATCATAGAGCATATGCAGAATGCAACATTTGTCCTTGCCAGGTGGACTAATGTTTATACCCAACATAATCTCTCAGATTTCCTTCTAGAGGAGTGCGAGCGGGTTCAAAAACTTGTCTAAAAAGCAACGTGAAATGATATTCTTTGACTTTCAAGGTCAAAAATTCCTGCTTAGGCGCAGAATTTGAGGGTCCTCCGGGCCTTCTACGCAAGCCGAAAGTATTTTCTAGATACCCATGCTCATCACGAGTGTTTCAAATACTATTGGGTCCGAAATGGACTCCGAGTGACAAAGTTATGACCGTTTTAGTGAACACCGGTCCTTCATATGGCAGTCCTTGGAAGAACTTCATTTTCTCATGACGCATTCTGGCGCGCTGCCCGAAAGTTTTCTATCCTCCATAGTGGAGATATTGTTTCTACATATATATCGACTCATGCTAGGAATGCCCTCCTATTATTGGCTATCACACATGTACCTTACGACATGCCACACGGCAAAAACAAGAAGAATAAGTCTTATAGTCGCCTTATTTTCTTGAAATTACAACCAAATGGGATTCCCTGGATCATAGAGCATGTGCAGAATGCAATGTTTATCCTTCCCAGGCGGACTAATATTTATAATCTCTCGGATTTCCTTCCAAAGGAGTGCCAATGGGTTCAGAAACTAGTTTGAAAAAGCAGGGGCAAATGATGTTCTTTTACTTTCAGGGGCAAAAAGTCCTGCATGGGGGAGGATTTGAGGGTCCTCCAGGCCTCCTGCGCAAGCCGGAAGTATTTTCTAGATTCCCACACTCGTTGTGAGCATTTTGAGTACTTGTGGGCCCAGAACAGACTCCGAATGACAAAGATATGACCCTTTTGGTGAACACCGATCCTTCATATGGAAGTCCTTGAAAGAACTTCACTTTCTCATGACGTGTACTGGCACGCCGCCCAAAAATTTTGTGTCCTCCATAGTGGAGATATTTTTTCCGCATATATATTGGCTGACATCCACAGCTCCTGCTGCTATACATACTGGACGAATTACTAGAGCTCGCGCTCGCCAATTGAATTATCAAGTGCTTTCATTCCTTGGTAGCGATTCTAATGTTCATGAAAATATGATGCTGCCTAAATTGGATACATTTGTTTTGCTTACAAATGAAGGGCCTAGCTTGGACAAGAAAGATGAACCTTGGAGGAAGTTCAAGCATGGAGATGATGGCATGCGCAAGGGGATCAAGAACGGAGTTGCAAGTGATGATTTCAGGACTTTGAAGCCACCATAAGGAGTGCATGAAGCCTTGGATGAAATATACAAGATGCCACTTCATAAATTTCGTCCAGAGACTATTCTAGGTGCTGCGTCACCTTATTATTGGGCCAGGCCCATGTATTTTTGAAATACTTAAGTATAGGCTGTTTTTAGAGTCCGTATGTGTGGGGAAACAAGAGTTAGGATTGGTTTCGGACCCCTCCACCAAGGGCCACGAAATTCCCCCCTCTTCCTCCATATATACAGCCCTTAGGGCGTCGTTTAGACTTTGGGTTTTGTTTAGATTAAAGTTCATCATAGCTGCAACTTCGCATACTTCTTTTGTATTCCACGACCAGACAAAGGCGTCACAGAACCCCACCTTGATCAATAAAGCTTTCCTCTTATATTCGCAATATCCAGATTGCAATCTTAGTTTCTTGCTTGTTCTTCGTTTGTCTGCATGAAACAGACCTTCGTGGTCAGGTTGATCGTGCTTCGGCGTGGTCAATAACCTCTCGGAGTTGGTTTGGCGATTGCTAAGGCGCGACGTCCTCGCACGTTCGTAGTCGCATCATCAAAGTTGACTTCCTCCAAAACGATAGCCACCATCTCATCAAAAGACGGACACCTTTTCCTCTATCAAGTGGTATCGAAATTCCAGGTTGCTCGGTGAGATGTTACATTTTTTCGTAGTTTAGATCGAGTATGTACTTTATACCTACAGTCCACGAAAAAGCAAAAAAATAGGGTTATTTCATCATATCTGAACCAGTCTGAGCCTTTGCATAGTCTTTTCAGTATTTTGCTTTATTGAATTCGCGGTTGCATCGTCATGTCTAGTTGCTCGTCTTAGAGTCTAGTCCTTTAGAGTTTTGAGTTTTGGTCATAAGTTGTCACGCTGCCGCCACACCATCATCATCGCCCCTGCCATATACCACCACCAATCTGTATCCATATACCACCACCAATCCGTATCCATATACCACCACCGTTGCCATATCCTACCACCATATATGCACCACCAATCCGAGTCCTTTCATATTAGGTTTGTTTTCGAGTTCCGTCTAATTTCCGATTCGTGTTTCCTCGCATGGGTAGGTTTCGAAAAAATAGAGTCTGGAGACCCCCAGGCAGTTTTCAAGCAAAAAATTTCACAGGCAAAAATATTTTTCCCTATCCTATTTTTAGGCTTTTCTGAGTCTTTTTGAGCCACCTGCCATCATAGTGATTTTTTGTCGCACTTTTTCGTCGTCGCTGCCATGATTTTCGAAAAAAAAAGTCAAAAAAATCCGTGCCCATCCTGTCAGTTTGACGAGGGAAGAGTTTTGAGACACTCGCCATTATAGTGATTTTTCGCAAAAAAGGAGCGCAAAAAAAAGAGCGAAAAAAATTCCAGTGTGTGTTTCCCTTGTTTACGTGCAGCGTCGTGATTTTGTTAGTGTTCTAGGCTCGCTTCTCTAGCACGGTCTAGCCTAGGACCAGCACAATACCGTCGTTGAGCGTTTATTCAACTTGGCATCTCTGAATTGATTATTGCTGACCCTTTTTGGTACCATATTATAAACCTTCCTAGCTCCACATACATCTACGTAGTGCGTTTGACTCTGCCTTGTAATCGCTCTATCCAAGCTTTGAGAGTTTTGACTATGACAGTTGCCGATCACCGCCTGCTGCTGGGTAAGAACTGGTAAGAATTTGAGATTTGCTTGACGGATTTGTGACACCCACCACCACCTCTTGTTAGTAGTCTATAGGATCCTATTCTTGTGTGTTTCTATTGCTGCTAACCATGGCTGGATCACAAGCCGACGAGACTGACTTGGATAAATTTTAGCAAATGATGAGTGGACATGTGCAAGATGTGCTAAACATATTTGAAGAGGCCATGGAGAAGACAGATGGCATGGAGAAGACGTTCGAAACAAAGCTCGATAACAAGTTTAATGTATTGTTCGCGCGTCTTCCACCACCACCGGCTGCACCTAGTGCCCCAAGGTTGTCAGAATTGCGATTTTGAATCGGATTGAAGCTCCGATGGTAGGATCGCAAATCGTAGAATCTTCACTATCAGGATCATAGAAACGTAGATTCTATGAACTAAAATCATAGAATCATAGGGGTTAGTTTGGATCGTAAAGTCATAGAATCATATAACAGGATTACGATTCTGACAACCTTGAGCGCACATCTACAACAACAACAGCAACAACAACAAGAACAACAATAACGTCTCCTTCCAAATCAAGTGGGACGAGCACGGCGCGTTCCCATTGACCCTGGGAAAAATTCCGGTGCCGCTGTTGATGCTTCTATAGCTCCTGCTGCTACTGCAGAGGTGGAGGACCATTACGAGGATGAGGTTGATCAAAAATAGAACTACGTGCAACCACCAGCACCACCACCACCAGGTCGTCCTCAGGTATATCATCACAACGGTAGGGCTGCACCATCACCTGAGGTACGAGATCTTGACCTTTTTCCTAAACTGAAGTTGAAAATTCCACCATTTGAGGGTAGATATGTTCCTGACATATATCTTACTTGGGAGTTAGAAACTGAACAACGTTTTACATGTTTCAATATCCCAAGGAGAGACGTGTTCCTGCCGCTGTTTGTGCTTTCACTAGTTTTGCAAGTGTTTGGTGGTCTGAACATTGTAGATTATATCCTATTCCAGCTACTTGGGCTGCTTTGAAAACTGCTATGCGTACTCGTTGGGTTCCACCATATTATCAACGTGAATTACTTCATAAATTGCATCGTTTAAGACAAGGAAAAAAATTATGTAGAAGAATATTATCAGGAATTACAAACTGGCATGATTAGATGTGGTATTGTTGAGGAGAATGAAGCTATGCTTGCACGTTTTATGGGTGGATTAAATAGAGAGATTCAGACCATTCTAGAGTATAAGGAGTATAATAATATCAATTTTTTATTCCATCTTGCTTGTAAAGCTGAACGTGATGTGCAGGATCGACAGGCATTGGCGCGAACTAACTTTTCTATAGTTCGGTCTTCATCATGGACATCACATGCATCCTCTACTTTGATGCGGAGCATCCCACGATCATCCCCATGGACGCACCTACACCTCCAACGACACCACTTGGACCAATGACAAGAGCCCGAGCCACGGCTATCGAAGATAAGGTGAAGTCACTCATCTTCGAACATCTAATTTCTATGCATAAGACATGGCTACTACCTTAGTTCGAGACGTTGTGCAAGATTAGGTATCAAAAGGATCCTCCTGAAGATGCACGTGAATATGTACAAGCCCCCAAGTTCACGGATGAAGAAAACCAATGGAAGGAGTCAAGGACACCTCCCAGGCCTCGGACATCCGGCCACGACCCCGGACGTCCGGCTCCTGGAACTTCACCCACCATAGTCGTTCAGCCGCCGGGACACTATAGGCCTCGGACATCCGGCCCTAGCCGAAAATCCGGCCTCGAGCCTGGATATCCGGACACCACCTTCCCGAGAGCTACATGACTAGCTTCACCAGCCCGGACATCCGGCCCTCCGCGAACGCCCAGACATCCGGCCTCGCCAGCCCGGACATCCGGCCCAGCGTGAAAGCCCGGACATCCGACCTGACGCCCGGACGTCCGGCCTCCCCTGTCTACGCACAGTGTAAGGGCCGAGGCCCGTGTACCCCTTCGCCCCCCTAGACTATATATACTCCACTTCATCCGACTTTCAAGGGTTAGCGTTGTGTTAGCTCATTTGTGAGATAGAGCTTCGCTCATCCATATTGGATCTACTCCTTGAGAGAGACCGCGTCCCCTCTTCGGAGAAGATCCACCTTGGATTCAAGACCCTTTACGGGAAGATCCCCTTGTAGATTCAAGACCTCCTCACGAAGAAGAACCGGTGACCCTTTGTATCGTCCCTTGTTGGATTTGGATCGTGTATCTCTTTGTGTTTCGAGGATCTAGCATATGTGTGACCATATCTTGTTGGTTTTAGTGTTTTTCTCGTGTCTCCCCTCGTGATTCCCCTCGTTTTTCCCCTCGTGTTCTTCGTGTTCTTCGCGGGATCCGCTCCTTTCGTGAAAGATCGGACACATAGGGTTCTACCCTACATCATCTTGGTATCAAGAGCCACATTGATCATGATTTCGGAGCCTCCCCGTTGTGTTGCTAGCCTAGTTTTGTTTATTTTGTCCCTAATTCGAAAATTCCCCACAAAAATAGCCCCAATTTATTTTTGTGATTTGTTGGTGTGATGAAATTTTGTTGGATTTGATCCGCGGATTTCGTGTGTTGCAGGTAGATCTAGCTTTCCATCCATTTTTCCCCAATTTCCATCCAGAAATTCCTTCAAATTTTGCCCGGATTTGACCTCTCCTCGCGAAGATCTTCGAATTCATCCCCGGATCCAGAGCCCGGACATCCGACCCCTGGCAGCACCACTTCCTCTCCACCGCTCGTTTTCCATCCATATTTCGCCAAATTTTGTTCTAGTGCCCGCATATACTTACGCATACCACCACTACTTCCGCATACCAACACCAACTCCGACAATTTTGGTCCAATTTTGCTTTGAGATTTTGACTTGCGGTACCATGTCCTACTTGTGTTTCGGCTATTTAGGTACGGTTCGACATCAACATCACCACCACTCATCTTCGCCACGGACGCGTCATCAATAACGACCACCTCGACTACATCCTGGTATTCATCACACTCATTCGATCACCGTCATCCGTTCTTACTTACGGACGAGGAACCGAAGGAACGGTAACCTCACCTTGGTATTGGACATATCACTCTTGCCATTACATTGATAGCCATCATAGCCTTACTCCTTTGTGTTGCTTACCCATCTAGACTAGCCTTTGTGTATTGCCGGCAACGAGACTTGTGCACATTAGTGATCATACTTCCCATAGCATACATACATCATTGTTGCATATCTTGGTATCATCTCTTGCATCACAAGGTTGTCATCGCATACACAATTGCTATCCTGGTTCATCAAGCATTGCATGAGAAAAGACCTCAAACAACAAAGAGCCAAACAAGCTTTTAAGAAAAAGGAAAAAAGAAAAGCAAAGAGCTTTTAAGCAAGCACCATAGCATCATACAACATTAAGATTGTCATATTAGATCATCTTGGATCATATCATCAAAACACCTTGCATAGAACATACTTGGGATAGAAGTCGTTACATTTTTGCTTAGTAGGTTCTGCACAAGTCTTGTATCCGCCTATTGTGCAATCGCGCTAGCGTCTCTCTAGTGTTGTGCAACAAGAGCATTTTTGTGGATCCTCATTTTGGCTCATCCTTGGTTGCCCAACCCAACTTATCTCTTTGAGTGTGTGTTTCCGTGTACATTACATTGCTTGGTCTACTTGTTGCATTGCAATCTTGCGAATCTTTTCCAACATTATTGAAGCTCACTTACAATTGCATTAAATTTTGTGCCACCATCCTAACCAAGCTCCACCATAAGCTTTTACTTGTGTAGGTGTGAGAAACCGACAAGAATTTGTACCAATTGTGTTATTTCCTTGTCCACATTCGAGTGATCATTGATCCACTTTCAACTTCGGTCAAGGTACATTTGGTATTCGTTCTTCTCTTTCTACCTCTCACAATTTTGTCTTGGAATGATGGATAGGCCAAGTACTTCTACCAACCCACTCTTCATTGAGCACGACGACGACATGAACTCCTACGTCACCAAGAGCCACCTCTTTCGTGCACAACGTGCTTTGCATCAAGAGCAACAAGCAATGAGTGAACGCATCGACAACCTCGCCGCCGACTTGCGACTCTCTGAGCAACGTATAAGGGACTACTTAGACCACAAGCTCGATGATCACAAGCAAGAAAACGACACAAGAATGTACGAGATTCGTGCTTTGTTGCTCAACCACTGTTCTTCCACTTCGTATTCATCAAGAAGGACTCGCTCAAGTCGACACTCCGACTTCACCCTCTCCGGCTCAAGTACACCGACATCGAACACTCTTCGACGTGCCGCGTGCAACGATCGTCAAGCAAGCCTCAATCCTCTACATGGCAACAACTCTCAAGAGCATCGACAACGTCAAACTCAAGAGGCTTTTGCACTAGCACGAGAACGGCAACGACAACGCCAACATGAAGCGGAAGAGCGAGCGCGTCTACACCAAGAAGCACAAGATGCCCAGGCACAACGTCAAGAGCAACAATTGCGAGATGCTCAAGCACTTGAGGTGCAACAAGCCCTCCAAGATGCAAGTCGCGCCATAGCCAACCGAGGCAGACAAGATCTTGAACATGAAGAAGCACTTCGCGAAGAAGCTCAAGAACGGAGATTTCAAGCTCGCGTGCATCATCAAGTTCCTTAAGTTCCTCCTCGAGATCGACAAGCTCCCCCACAAGCTCGCCAAGAACATCAAGTTCATCAAGAGCATGAAGATAATGGGAATCCTCTTCTCCAAGAGCAACACAAGCTTGACAATCATCAACAACATGGAAGTCATCATCCTCGACCCAACACAACGAATAGCAACGCTACGGCAAGCTCAAGTTCACCATGCCCAAGTTCAATGGAAGCAACGATCTCGAAGAGTACCTTTCATGGGAATTGAAGGTCAACAAAATATTCCTTTTGCACAACTATGACGAAGAGATGAAGATCGCGATGGCATCCCTTGAGTTCCAAGACTATGTCCTCATTTGGTGGGAACAAGTTATCGAGCGTCTGAGAGGCAAGAGGTCATGAGAGCACGCTTTGTGCCTACCTACTACAACTACGACCTCTTCAAGAAACTCCAACTACTCAAGCAAGGAACCAAGAGCGTTGAAGAGTACTACAAGGAGATGGAGATTGCCATGATAAGGGCCAATGTCATGGAAGATGATGAGCAAACTATGGCACGTTTCTTGAATGGACTCAACCATCCTATCAAGAAGATCGCCGACTTCCAACCATACTCGAACCTCATCGAGCTCGTGCATCAAGCTACAAAAGCGGAACGTCAAGTGCAAGATGACCTCAAATATGCCAAGTTCTCATCCAAGTCCTATGGCTTCTCAAACAATCAAGCTTCAACGACTCCAACATCTTCGACTACCCCAAGTCATCATCCTACTACAAGCAACTTCAAGCCGAGAGCTTCATCATCATCTACCCCAACCGATGAGACCGTCAAGACCAGTTCCTTCAAATGCTTCACATGCGGCAGCCAAGGTCACAAGTCATTCGAGTGTACTAACAAGCGAACCATGATCCTCAACTACGATGGTCCATATGACTCCATGAGTGATGAGGAGATGAAAGCCATTGAGCAAGTGGTAATGCACCGGCATGTGACCGAAGAAGAAGAGAATCAAGTCTTTTGTGACGGAGATTCAAGTCCCGCTCTCGTTGTCTCCGAGGTCTTGACTCTTCAACGTCAACATGAGGAAGACCAAAGATGTCACATATTCCATACCAAGGCCGGCATCAATGGAAGGTCCGTCAAGGTCATCATCGATGGAGGGAGTTGCCATAACTTAGCAAGTGAGGAACTATTCTCCAAGCTCCAATTGGCAAAGATAGAACATCCTCATCCATACAAAGTTCAATGGCTTAGCGACCCCGACACTATCCAAGTTGAGCATCGAGTACAAGTCTCCTTCAAAATCGGTGCCTACGAAGACACTTTAGAGTGTGATGTCATTCCAATGACCGTTTACCACCTTCCTCTTGGACGCCCATGGCACTTTGATAGAGGTGTCATCCACAACGGCCGAACGAACCACTACATCTTCAAGATGTAATTGAAGGAGTATGTACTTCGACCTATGTCTCCAAGCCAAGTGATCACCGACAAGAAAGCCACCCATCATGGAGAAATAGTGAGAGAGCAAGCCACCAAAAATGAAGTGAGCGCCACAAGCCCAAAGTGAGCGCCTCCAAGATGAGCGACGAGAAGAACTTAGTTCTATTTGCTATCACACGTGAGATGAGAGAAGTGTGTGAGAACCCATCTAGTGTCATGCACTATGACCTTTCGTGCAATGACGAGGCACCAAAAGCTAACACCTCTCACACTCTACCTTTAGTGTTATCTTCTTTTTTGCAGGAATTTCAAGATGTTTTCCCCGACGAGCTAACTCCGGGTCCACCTCCTATACGAGGCATTAAACACCGAATCGACATCACCCGCGGAGCGCACCTTCCTAACAAGTTTCCCTACCGCATCAACCCTGAGGAACCTAAGACGATCCAATGGCAAGTTCAACTACTCATCCACTTTGGACACGACAAGACACTTGCTACGCTCTCCAAGCACTATTTTTGTCCCACGATGCTTCCCGACATCAACCACTTCACCAACCAATACATGTCTCTAAGCTAAGTGCAAAGCTCAATCTCTTGGTCTTTACATGCCACTTCCAATTCCATATCAACCATGGGAAGACTTTAGTAGGGATTTTGTGCTTGGGTTGCCTAGAAATAGGAATGGAAAGGATTTCGTGTTTGTTGTTGTGAACCTATTCTCCAACATGGCTCATTTCATATCTTGCCAGAAGATAGATGATACTTCACATATTGCACATCTATTTTGTAGGAAAATCTTGCAACCGTGCCTACCGATCGCCGAGTACGCCTACAACCACGCAAGACACTCAACTACCGGCAAGTCCCCCTTCGTGGTCGTCTATGGATTCAACCCATTGTCACCATCGGAAATTCTTCCTCTACCACTCCAAGAGCACATCAATTTGGATGCAAGTGCATGTGTGACTCATCTCAAGAAGGTGCATGAAGATACAAGACATACTATTCAGCGTGGTTTTCAACATTGGCGACCAAGCTCAACATCAACAAGCACCCCATGGTCTTCAACATTGGCGATCTCGTGTGGCTACACCTTCGCAAGGACCGCTTTCCCCAAGAACCCAAGTCCAAACTTCGACCACGAACGGACGGACCCTTCAAGGTGCTTGCACGCTACAACGACAACGCTTACAAGATCGACCTCCCCCGCGACAAGTACAACGTGAGCGATATCTTCAACGTCAAAGATCTCTCGCCCTACCATGGTGATGAGGATTTCAATCCGAGGTCGGATCTTCCCCAAGGGAGGGGAGATGATGCGGAGCATCCCACGATCATCCCCATGGACGCACCTACACCTCCAACGACACCACTTGGACCAATGACAAGAGCCCGAGCCAAGGCTATCGAAGATAAGGTGAACTCACTCCTCTCCAAACTTCCACTTTCTATGCATGAGACATGGCTACTACCTAAGTCCGAGACGTTGTGCATGATTAGGTATCAAAAGGATCCTCTCGAAGATGCACGTGAAGATGTACAAGCCCCCAAGTTCACGGATGAAAAAAACCAATGGAAGGAGTCAAGGACACCTCCCAGGCCCCGGACATCCAGCCACGACCCCGGGCGTCCGACCCGATACCCACCACAGCCGCTCAGCCGCCAAGACACTACAGGCCCAGGACATCCGGCCCGGCCCTGAAATCCGGCCTCGAGCCCGGATATTCGGACACCACCTTCCCGAGAGCGACATGGCCAGCTTCACCAGCCCGGACATCTGGCCTCCATAGCCCAGACATCCGGCCCTCCGTGAACGCCCGGACATCCGGCCCCGCGTGAAAGCCCGGACATCCGGCCCGACGCCCGGACGTCCGGCCTCCCCTATCTGCGCACAGTGTAAGGGCTGAGGCCCGTGTAGCCCTTTGCCCCCTAGACTATATATAATCCACCTCGTCCTACTTTCTAGGGTTAGCGTTGTGTTAGCTCATTTGTGAGATAGAGCTTCGCTCATCCATATCGGATCTACTCCTTGAGAGAGACAGCGGCCCCTCTTCGGAGAAGATCCACCTTGGATTCAAGACCCCTTTACGGGAAGATCCCCTTGTGGATTCAAGACCTCCTCACGGAGAAGAACCGGCTACCCTTTGTATCGTCCCTTGTTGGATTTGGATCGTGTATCTCTTTGTGTTTCGAGGATCTAGCATATGTGTGACCATATCTTGTTGGTTTTAGTGTTTCTCTCGTGTTTCCCCTCGTGATTCCCCTCGTGATTCCCCTCGTTTTCCCCCTCGTGTTATTCATGTTCTTCGCGTGATCCGCTCCTTTCATGAAAGATCGGCCACATAGGGTTCTACCCTACATCATACTTCCACTGCACTAGCACCTCCATCAGGTGCCACCTCCAGCTGTGTGTAACACCCACAATGCGGCTATATCACCCACGTGTCGGGGCACGACTTAGAGGCATAGACGCATGGTAGGCTTGTCAAAAGAGGGGTAATCTTCACACATCCCATGTACTGAATAAGAAAGGGATAAAGAGTTGGCTTACAATCGCCACTTCACACAAATACAAGTTAAACATACATCATCCAGAATACAACCAAGGTCCGACTACGAAACCAAAAAAAAAAAGAAGACAACCCCAAAAGCTAGATCCCCGATCGTCCCAACTGGGCTCCACTATTGATCAACCGAAAAAGAAACAAAGCAATGATCAAGATCTTCATCGAGCTCCCACTTGAGTTGGGTTGTGTCGCTTGCACTGGTATCATCAGCACCTGCAACTATTTGGAAGTATCTGTGAGTCACGAGGACTCAGCAATCTCACACCCGCGAGATCAAGACTATTTAAGCTTATGGGTAGAATAGGGTAATGAGGTGGAGCTGCAGCAAGCACTAAGCATATATGGTGGATAACATACACAAATAAGAGCGAGAAGAGAAGCAACATGGCGGTCGTGAACTAGAAGTGATCAAGAAGTGATCCTGAAACTGCTTACATTCAAGCATAACACATGAACCGTGTTCACTTCCCGGACTCCGCCAGAAAGAGACCATCATGGCTACACACGCGGTTGATGCATTTTAATTAAGTTAAGTGTCAAGTTCTCTACAACTGGATATTAACAAATTCCCATCTGCCACATAATCGCGGGCACGGCTTTCGAAAATTCAAACCCTGCAGGGGTGTCCCAACTTAGCCCATCACAAGCTCTCACGGTCAACGAAGGATATTCCTTCTCCCGAGAAGACCCGATCAGCCTCGGAATCCCGGTTACAAGACATTTCGACAATGGTAAATCAAGACCAGCAAGACTACCCGATGCGCCGACATCTCGATAGGACCTGCACATATCTCGTTCTCAGGGCAACACCGGATGAGACATTCTACGAGTAAAACCAAACCTCAAGTTTCCCCGAGGTGGCCCCGCAGTCTACTCGGTTCGGAAAAACACTTAGAGAAGCACTGGCCCGGGGGGGTGTTAAAATAAAGATGACCCTTGGGTTAATTACTCCCAAGGGAAAGGTATAGGTTGTTAGGCAAATGTAAAACCAAGGTTGGGCAACTAACAACGCTATAAAACGGGTTGAGCAAAGCGGTAACTTAGCCAAACAACCGTTTGCTAGGAAAGGTGGGTTAGAGGCATGATATAACAAGTGGTAGGTAGCACGACATAGCGATAGAGCGAACAACTAGCAAGCAAAGATAGATGTGATTTCGAGGGTATGGTCATCTTGCCTGAGATCCCGCACGGAAGAAGAACGAGTCCATGAAGAAGACAAATGGACGAAGTCGAACGAATCCTCACAAACGCGATGTTATCAGAACTAACCCGAAGAAGCAACACCGGAAAGAAGCAAACAATATGGTAAACAACCATCACATAAACATGGCATGATGCACAATCAACTATGATGTATGTCAGGTTTAATGAGGCATGGCATGGCAAAGTGCACAAACAATACTACAAATTAAGTGGAGCTCAATATGCAAGACGGAACACCACATTCAATTATTTAGTTCACTACCGGTTATGTACCCAACAAAATTAAATGTTCTTAACATGGCAAGAGGTGAAACATGAGTAAAATACACAGTTAGGCATTTAAATGAGGCCGGAAACATCAAACAACAATTCCGGTAAATCCTCATGTGCATTAGTAATTTTAATGCAACAACAATTTTAAACATTTTAAATGTTATTATCATGATGTGGATGACATGCGCAAGTTTTAAGCAATTTTATGAAAATGTTACAAGAGCATGTTATGAAGCATTTGTCACCGTGGTGGAAAGAAAGGGTGCCACGGCGATGAATCCGAAAGTGATGCCACGGCAATATTCCGGTTCCGGTAACTCGATTGAGATACCGATGCAAAAGAGAGAGTGACGGGAGCAGGTCATGCGATGAACGGTGGGGTGATCCCGGATTTTGGGTTCCCACGAGTTGATGGCATGGAAGCAAGAGACACTACGGGCACGGTGCAGACATAGGGTGCATCTCATATAACACAAGCATTCGGTCCACGGGCGGTCATCTCGGGATTATACCTTCGAAGCGTGCAAACGGGACGGTTCTCGTTCGATGCAAACTAGACGAAGTACACGTTCTCGGGACGTTTGTAATGGAGGTAGTCGTTCTCGCTTCGTAGTTGTACAGACTCCATAGGTGTTCGGGGTCACAACGAGGAACTTGACGTCCACGGGGTCTTCGAGGGTCGACGGTAGTTGTCCTATGCATCGGGCGTCAAGGTACTTGTCGTTCTTAGCGATTCCCAAGACGGCGGTAGTGGTACACGTTACGTAGATGTTCAGGGTCGTCATCGTTCGTAGTCAATGTAGTTGAACTTGATGAAACCCTTGGCGCTAGTAGTAATGGATGTTATCAGTATCGTGGTACTTGGCGATATCCGTGCGTAGAGGTACTTTGCAGTTTCGACGACGGTCATACACGTTTTCGTAGATGTTCGAGCCATCGGTAGCGGTACTTGGTGAATCCCGAAACGGTCTTGGCGTCTTCGCGCGTAGGGGTACTTGACGTTTCCGTGTAGCACTTGTCGATTTTGGAGACGGCGGAAGACGAACTTGGCGGTCCTCATTGACCTGGTACCTGGCGTCATTCCCTGTTCGGTGACCCTTGGACTTGGCGTTAACAGCAACAGGGGCGCGATGCATGGACTCAGCGCATTCAACGTGTACGGGCGACGCCTTGCTGGACTTGGTGCGGTCGCGAACGGGGGCTGGAGGCGGCCAGCTGCGGGATGCAGGGCACGGTGGTTGGGGTGAGCTGTGCCTGCCGGATCCTGTCCAGATCAAGAGATGGGGCGGCCCTAGCAGCGACGACGAAGCAAAGGAGGTGGACGGCGAGGTCCTGCGACAGGGTGTCCCACTGGACGTCAGCAGCGGTGGCTCCCGCGAGGCTGTGACGACATGGAAGGGCACATGGGCCCGCGCTCCCTTGCGACGGGGCGAACACAGATGAGAAGGAGGACGCGGCGGAGATGTGCTGGCCCTCGGCTGCTCGTGGAGGACGGCGTGGCTCGCCGGTGACGAAGGAGAAGCAGGGGCGCCGAACCGCAGCAGCGGCTGCCGGAGGCTGAGAGCACAGCAGCGGCGGAGCAGCTCGAGGAGGAGATGGGCTCGCTGGCCAGAACGACGGCACAACGGGAGAGGAAGGGGGTCACCCGCGACGCTGTTGGCGCAGCACTGCTGGAGGCGCGGGCGCCATGGCGGGGAGGCGACGTGGCTCCGGTGGTTGAGGCCGAATGAAGGGAGCATCTACAGGGCCGTCGCGCACGGGGAGGAGGCTCGAGGGGATCGGGCACCGGGTGCGCTGCGTGAGGGAGAGAGCGAAAGGAGGGAGTGGGGATCGAGCGAGCATCTCCCTGAGCTGACGGCGCGAGGAGGAAACGAAGGAGAGGAGGGGATCGATCGGGCTGAGATGGGCTAGGGGAAGAGGTTCGCTAGGGTTAGAGCCGGTGGGCACTGGCTGGGCTTTGGGAAAGCTGCGGTGGCCTGGGCCTTGGGCCAAATTGGTCCGGCTTGATACAAGTGGCGGCTGGGCTTCTCTCTTCCTCCTTTCTCTTTTCATTAACAGAGAACTAGAAGAAAGGAAAGAAGAATTAGGGCATGCGGTTAGTTTTTCCAGACTCATAAAAATGTGTATGATTCCAGAGAAAATGGAGTGGGCATGAATGAAAAATTAAATTCAAATTTCTTTGAATTTAATCCAAATGGTTTGAACTAGGACGGGTTTGAGAAGTGTCCAAAAATGTTGAGATTTTCGGAGGAGCCTCGATAAATGGAGAAGGAATTGTCGGCAAGGTTTGGGGATCAACTCGAAGCAGAAAAGGCATGGGGTTATTTTTGCACCTGTTTTATGGTTAATTCCAAAAGAATGGAATATTTATTATAGCTCCCTAATATTGGCAGGATATATTATACTCCTTCCATTTTTGTATACAAGGCCACAAACTTGGATTACAGGTACCAATGTAAAATTTAATGTGTGCTTTACAAGTCAACTTTTCTTCTTGTTTACTAGGATCTTTAATACTCTGCATGCACTCAAAGAAACTGAGTGGAGGAAGTAGCTAATTGTCATTATGACTGCATGCATGCAAGTATTAAACAGGTTGTTAATACGAGAAAATATCATTAACTTTGCCTCGATTACTGTTGGTGGCCTTGTATAGATGCAGAATGTATATTCCATAGTGGCCTTGTATATAAAAATGGAGGGAGTAAAGAGAATCACCATGTGAATCCCCTCGGTTTAAATGGACCGAAGATCCATGCAATTTATATAGTTGAGTTATTTAAAAAGGGTAGCATGAAGACATGATGCAATGCAAAAGATGCTATGAAGAAAGCAACAGACAAATGAAACACATGACAACAACGAAAAACATGGAAGCCGTCTGGAGTGTCGGTCCCTGGGCGTTCCAACACTCCACCACTACAAGAGGATCTCGTCCCGAGATCTAGGATGGCACCGGAGAGAAACGAAAGAGGAAGAGAAGAAGTAAAACTAAGTTGCTTCTTTGACAAACGAGTGAAACCAAATAACCTTGAGAGGTTAAACAAATTGAAAGAAAGAATATAACGAGGTTGAACAAAGTTGAAAACACTCTGTTAGAAAAGAGGGACAAGGAACATTACGGGAACCTTGTGGTTGAAAGACATAAGAAAAGGGTTATAATGGACAAAAAGTATATGCAAGCACTCCGGTTGAAACGAGATGTACAAGGGACGGTAAAGACCAATTACGACAAAAATCCGGTTGGAAATGGAAGGCAAAGAATATGAACTTGACAAGATGAGAGGATACTTGATGAAATCAACAACACACTGCCTCCGGAACTATTGAAAGAATGGAACAAGGGGTAAGAAAGATCTCAGACAGCACTCCGGTTGAGAAGGAAGGCAAAACTTGATAAGATGAGAGAACTTGAATGGAGGACATGACACTCCGGTTGAATGGATAAGCAAAAGAAAGAACATGATCTTTGACAAAAATGGCACGATGGATCGAAGCGTGCAACATCACAATGCCTTCGGAACAAAAGATAGAATGGTGAAAGTAACGAAGAAGAAAACAACATCTTCTACCTCAAATGAGTTTGAAAGCATCCTTCCACAAAGGATTGGACGGAGTTGTAGGGAAATGAACAATGAAAAGAATAAACTTGTAATGGGCTTATGGAAAACATCTCAAAACTGAGGTGAGATTCTGCCACTAACGGAATCAATTGCTTGCTTGAGAGCCTCCATGAAGAACTTTGTAACAAAAGAATGATCAAACGAAAGGAAAGAGAAGTTGAAAACACAAGGTTAATCCTTGCAATGATTTAGATGAATATACGCGGTGATATAGTTGAGAGATCGTTGAACTCCGGGAAAAGTATGAAGCACTTGAACCGAGAATTTACTCATCGTGAACAAACTTCGGAAGAATGAATTC